>NW_009609912.1:12934-19471 GCF_000690535.1 Cariama cristata
TGCTGGTTTCAGTAGGTTGTGGATTAGGTCACATAAAATGAAAACGCTGTGCAAATCTTCTCATATGCTTACTTTGCTAATAGTTTCTTCTGGTTTTCATGTATTTACAAAAGTTTGCATAACAGTCTAAAAAGTTCTCAGCATATGGAAGAAGTCATAATCTTGCACCTTTAAATGATCCTTTAGTGAATCTTCATTATATGTATATGGTCATGTTTTTAAGCCATTATTTCCTTGGCAGATTCTTTTGATTTCATATTGAAAACAAATATATTTAGAAAACCGCTGTCTTAAAAACCATGGACTTAGAATATGTCTAGGTTGTATCACTGAAATGTTAATTCTAATATATATAATTTCATTAGATTGTTCAGTACTTTTTCTTGGGACAGTAGACAAGATTACCAAATATGTTATATATGAAATGTAACAAGAGCAATTGCTGGATTCTTCATCTGGGATGGGATAATCCTGGTTATATGTACAAACTGGGGGACGAGAGGCTGGAGAGCAGCCCCGTGGAAAGAGATCTGGGGGGGTTGGGTTGATGGCAAATAGGAGTCAAGCCCTTGAAAAGAGCCAACCACGTCCTGGGGTGCATCGAGCACAACACCACTAGCCAGTCAAGGGAGGGGATTGTCCTACTCTGCACTGCACTGGTGTGGCCCCACCTCGAGCACTGTGCAGTTTTGGGCACCTCAATATAAGAAGGACATCAAACTCTTAGAGTGTGTCTAGAGAAGGGTGACCAAGAGGATGAAAGGTCTCCAGGGCAAGACTTACAAGGAGTGGCAGAGGTCACTTGGTCTGTTCAGCTTGGAGAAGAGAAGGCTGAGGGGTGACCCCATCGCAACCTACACCTTCCCCAAGGGGGGCAGTGGAGAGGGAGGTGCTGATCTCCTCTCTCAGGTGACCAGCGATAGGACACAAGGAAATGGAATGAAGCTGTGTCAGGGGAAGTTCAGATTGGACATTAGGAAAAGGTTCTTCACTGAGAGGGTGGTTGGTCACTGGAACAGGGAAGTGGTCACAGCCCCAAGCCTTTCAGAGTTCATGGAGCATCTGGATGATGATCTTAGCCGTATGGTTTAGTTTTAGGAAGTCCTGCGAGGAGCAGGGAGTTGGACTCAATGATCCTTATGGGTCCCTTCCAATTGAGATATTCTGCAATTCTATGATGATACCAGTGTTCTGTATTTTTTAGCCCTCTGTTACTGGATCACCTAGACACAGTCATATTTGTGTTAAATTAATAGAAAATACTGACTGCTGAAGGTAGATTGACTATTTCTGATGCAGCATGAAATTAGAGCAGCATGTGCAAGTGAGAGTTTTTCTGGTGCAAAAACTTTGATACTACATCTACTTTTCCTCTTCTTTATTTTCTTTCTTTTTTTAAAAAAAAAATTGAATTAAATAATTAGTTATTTCTAACCAGATTTGAACTTGGACTTACTTTCTCTTCAACATTTCTATTCTGTCACTGAGGCTAGTATACCACACTTTTTAAGTTTGTGGAAGTCTGGCTGATTCTGTGTTAGTAGTCTGCCAGTATCTTCACATCCATATGGTAATTCCAGTGAATCAGTTATTTAAGACTACTGTGTGTATATATATGTACATCACCTTGCTTGAAGTAAATTATGCTAGCTGTTTGTAAATATTGACAGTCTGTAGTTTGTGTACTCTAGAGGGTGCTACTGCTCTGAAGGATGAACAGACTTTTGCCTTGTTGTAGTAAACTGGCACTACAATTATTTTTGAGCATACAGTCTTCTTATTGATAGGTTCGGTAGTTAGTTCCCAGTTCGCTGTTCAAACGTGCCCAGAAATCAGTGTTCAAACAGAACTGAATCCTGTGCACGTTACGTTATTTGTACAGAAATCAAACTACAAATGCTGCACGACAAGTGCAAATTGCAATGTTTAGGGCTATGCAGTGCTGTGAAGATGGGAGACTTACGAGCAGTGGGTTGCAGGACTGCATCTCACGTGTTTGCTGGATGCATGCTTTTGACTTTAATAAGGACTGTTGCTGACAAGCTCATCGTTGTGGTGTTAAAGAGCGCGAACTGAAGTGGTACAAACCTGCTGTGTGTTAGCAAATTATTTTCCTGTTGATTTTACCGCCAATCAAAAGTAGCACCATTTTTAATGCTTTGTTCATTGGTTTCATGGCATAGTAAGATGCTGTGGAAATGTATGTAAATGCTATGTAGTTTGAGAGAAATATTTCAGGTCTTTTTTGTGTATTTGAAACACTTTTAGTGATTGCTACTTCATTCCTTTTCCTTGCCAAAGTTCAGTAGGTAGTATGAGTTCATTTTAGGCTGCATCTATGGCAACTGTATATTCTATGTTGTTTAATTTTAAATGTGCAAGCTTTTTATCCAGAAAATGAATTGTGAAGCAAGAAATGCATAAATATTTCACATATTTTGAAAAGAATCTGGCTATAACAGGTCATGCTAGTAACTCCAATAGGCAGCATTCATATTGGTAGCTGTCTATTTTCTCTGCATTTACGCTTTGGAAAGCGACTATTTACACGGTGAGTTTCAGATGAATAATGGTACCTCTTTCAGAAATCATCAGCAATGGGCAGCCAGATGTTACTTGAATTGGGACATACTCGTTTTGTTAACTTTACTCACGCTGACAGCTCAACTTACACTCTTCTCAACTGCCTTGCCTAGAGCCCGTGTCCTTGAACGCATTACTTCCTTTCTACGGAGGGGCTCTGAGAGCTGATACACAGGTATTCCATGCTCAGTACTGAGAGTGATATGATGTAACAGGAATTTCAAACTACAATTCAGTGGAATTCTGTAAATCAATAACCAGACAATTTTGTTCCCAATCTCCCCTCCATAAAAAAAATATTAATTTAAACATGTAATAAATGTTGTTATGATAGGATTGCATGTTTCTCATACTGCAAATGGGAAATAATTCAAGCAGGGCGTGACTGTATTTCCTAAGTATAGTAAATAAAATGAAAACTAGGCTCTATTTCACAGCAAACTCATGCTGATAATTTCTTAGAGTTCATTCTGAAATGACTGAGTCATGACTTCTTGCTGTTAAGTTATTTTATTAGAGATATCAAGAGAAATTCTTGCAGTTTGTGGATCAACATTTGGAGAATATTATTGAATATTATACCTTTTTATAAAAAAGTTGTTTATTAACGTTACTTTGAAATTAAGTCTCTTTAAATGATTAAATGTCATGTTTGTTTTCAAGCCCCGGATTGCTTAACTTCGGTACTTACTGTTTATTTTCAAAACTGAAGTCATTTGTTGAAATGTGAATCATGCTAGCGTTTAGTTGTGTAAAGGTTGCCTCATCTAAATGATGTTTAACTAGAAAGACTGAATTTTAAGGACTAGCATCTCAATAATTAATAATTAACTGATGTTTTGAGTGCATTCCAATATGTGCAATGGACTTTGCACTAAAGAATAGAAGAGCTTCTCTTTGGCTCTTTGTGGTTTCCTAGTTCCATTTCCTCTCTTGAAGTAATCAGTTGCTGGTATTTGTTAGGCTAAGCATTGTGGGAGGTTTAATTTCTATATATGGTCAAGTTACTGTTCAGCTTTGGAGAAACTGACTGTTACTCTAAGCTTATTTTTCAGTGTTCAAGAGGCAGCTTCACTGTAACATTTATTGTATTATGTAGCTAACATAATTCCATTTAAATTAAATTTGTGTTATGTCATGTCCAATAATGCATTTACCTTACCTGTTGCTGCTTCAGAAATAAAATCCTGGAGCTCATCCTGATTGAACGATAACGTTACTGTTAAATTCATGGAGATCAGAATTGGAGTTTTAAGTATTTTTGAAGTGGTAAATCTTAGTTTTTCAAAGAGACATTTAAGTTGTCTGTTGTTATGAATTGGTTGCTTTTCTCCTGAGGTAGATGTGGTGTTTATCTTTGAACATGAGATGTTTCTCTCTGGTCTGGCTTTTGTGGACTTCTCACAGGGTAATACAGATGTCCTTGGTTTTCCTGCACCTATTAGATTAACAGGGTCCAGCTGATGCTTCAACATAAGCAGCATTATAAAACTTAAGCCATGTCCAGACATCTTCAAAGTTTCCAAGAGGTAATTTTCATATTCCACATATGGAATTTCAAAACAAAATCAGAAATAAAAAGAAGTGATTAATAATACTTCTGTAAGTTAGGCTTGTGATACAGTATATTTAACTTCTACTTTTGTTATTGGCAAAATATTTGATAACATCATGCTGAGTATGCACCTCCTGTAATAAACCAATTGATTTCAAACTTCATATTTCGTGTGTACTTATCACAAGAAAACAGTATAAATCAGTAGTGCAAATGCTCTCTTCATTGTTATCTTCTTACCAATTGCATATTCATACGGAATTAATTGTTGGACAATATTTTAGGATGCCGTTTCAGTATGACACTTCCTTTGCTTTCTACCATCCATAATACCTAAGATATCCTGAAGAAATACGTTGCCAAAGGCAGTGTTTTCAGTTGATTATTACAAAGTTTGGTTCTTCCACTACTGAAACCAGTGGTGAAACCTCTTCTGGACCTCAGTGGGAAAAGGATTTTCCAAAAGCAACGGTGAACTGTTTTAGTATGTAATATACATTACTTTCATTGACGAGATAGGTTTAGTTTAATATAATAGCACTTTGTCAGATGTTGAAAATGGACAAAGTTACATTCTTTTTATTAATACTTGAGAAGACATTCTGTAGTGTTCTGGTTCTGGATTGTGCAACAAATTTTTGCTTATATATAATAAAAGTGGGAAAAGTATTCTAAGCTTTGACTTGAGCAAAGAAGGTGCAGAAAGGCTGATACCATATCCCTTTTCCAACTTCAGAGTGTTAGAGTATTTCCCTCTTATTAACAGATTTTTTTTTTTTTTAATTCCCATTTGTTCCAAAGCAGATACGTGCTGCCTAAGGCATACAATTGACTGATTCCTACAAGAAAGTCTGCTTGTTAGGCCTGGGAGACTGGATCATTGAATTCAGTTCTGTCTTATTGCAGCAATCCTGGTGCATAGTAATTACTGATAAACTCTCCTTCAGATTAAATACCTTGGCTCAACTTACAGTCTAGAAAAAGCAAAACTGATTATTAAATTAGGCACTTGCAAATTTGGTGACAGCAGTCTCCATGACTTCTGATGCTTTCTTCAAAAACAATATAAAGTTTCTAACCATAGTGTTTCCAATAAACCAGTTTTTCTAAATAAACTAAGTGGATAAAGATTAACATGCATGGTTGTTAGGAAGTTGTTCACAAAGAAATGAATTTCCACTGGCGTTGTTGACTTTAATGAGAGCAAGATTGCATCTTTTTTGTGATACTGATTTTATATTAATAAGTAATTGTGAAATATGTATTTCAGTATACTTATACAGTTTAATGTTGAAAATCACATTATGCTTTTTATCACAAAATACTGTGTGATGGGATGTTAAGGATACAAGGATGTCAAAGGAAAGAGAATTGTGTATGTGTAGTAGGTAGATTCAATTAGTGTATCTATATGTATTTTCAAGACACTGAAGGCCATACAGGAAGCTTTTATGTAACTACTGATTACAGATACATATATCCTTGATTTTCTCTCTCCTTTTTTTCCTGCAGGGCCAAGGCTTTTCGTGGAAAAAAGGTCCATGGAGAATATGACATAAAGGTTGAACAGGTAACTAAATGACTTCATCTGAATGATATTCTTGTATTTGTGTATTTATACAAATACAGATATATGTATAAATACATACCTCCCTGGAGGTATTTGAAAGATGTGCAGATGTGGCACTTAGGGACATGCTTTAGCGGTGAACTTGGTAGTGTTAGGTTAAAGGTCAGACTTGACGATCTTAAGGGTCTTTTCCAACCTAAATGATTCTATGATTCTAGATGCATATATGTATAGATAGATACATAGTCCTTTGTACTTCAAAAAACCCTCAGCAGTTAAGTAGATGTGCTGATTTTGGCAGGGATAGAGTTAATTTTCTCCACAGTAGTTAGTATGGGGCTATGTTTCAGATTGGTGCTGGAACAGTGTCGATGATTCAGGAATGTTTTAGTTACTGCTGAGCAGTGCTTACACAGCCCCAAGGCCTTTTCTGCTCCTCACACCTCCCCACCAGTGAGGGGGCTGGGGGTACACAAGGAGTTGGGAGGGGACACAGCCCGGGCAGCTCAACCCAACTGACCAAAGGGATATTCCATGTCATATGACATCATGCTCAGCATATAAAGCTGGGTGAAGAAGAAGGAAGGGGAGAACGTTCGGAGTTACGGCATTTTGTCTTGCCACATAAACGTTATGCACGATGGAGCCCTGTTTTCCTGGAGATGGCTGATCACCTGCCTGCAGATGGGACGTAGTGAATGAATTCCTTGTTTTGCTTTCCTTACATGCACAGCTTTTGCTTTACCTATTAAACTGCCTTTATCTCAAGCCACGAGTTTTCTCACTTCTGGTCTTCTGATTCTCTCCCCCATCCTACTGCGGGGGGGAA
>NW_009609912.1:19491-53148 GCF_000690535.1 Cariama cristata
TGCCAGCTGTAGTTAAACCATGATGGTGCTTTTTGTTGCCCAACATGGACTCTTTTTAGAGGATTCTGACCATAATTTGCACAATGTTAAAAACATGTCATATTCAAAAGTTGTTGCTGAGAGTCTGAATTTCCCAAACACTCCATGAATTACATGTTGCATTGTTGTATCACTGATTCCTCCACTTAAGAGTATACATACGCTCTGATTGCAGTGCTAGTATGTGGGGTTTTTAAAAAAAGCACTGAATAAATATGGAGATACAATCCAGGGTGCATTAGAATTATGGCTATGTTATTTGAGCTAGATATCTGAAACTAGGGAAGTAAATAAGTCTTGTCACTGCTTTTCAATCTTGAATTCTACAAACAGATGCTACTGTAAGAAGCTTCAGTACTTAAACTGAATTGTTTTGTCATTGGAATTTCAAAAAGTGAGGGAAATTTATCACTGACTACGTGGATTCAGTTTATCTAAATTCACTGTAATAGTACAGCATCTAGCTTTGCTCTGTTCTTTACACCATTGAATATCTGGTGATGTTCTTGGCTTGGAAACATGGGAAGTTTGGCCAGGGGTCTTCAAGGGTATTGAGAGAGACATGGGAAAAAGAAGACAAGCTATTTTGTCCCAGAATACCATTCACACCTAGATCAGACCATGCAGTTGACATCACACACGCTGTCTCTTTAATATTAACAAAAGCTCTGTGAAGCCTAGAATTTCCTTCATATGGTCTCTTGTAGGACCAGAACCACCTTTAATCAGTAAGAGATGAAATAAGTTTCTGAACCCTTCTAATCATTTTGTAACACATCACACTGTGACAATCGTATACAAATAGTTATTAACAATCACTTTAGTGTTCTTTTGCTGATACTACAGAGCATTATTTTATTTTTACACTACTTATAGCAACCTGTCTTAACATACAATATTTCCTATCATCTCCTAAGCTTTTAAACTACAAAATCTATATTGTGAATCATTGTAATTGTTTAACATGATTTATTAATTGAAGAGATCAGTTGTCAATCTCAGATTAAATAGATTTTAAATGATGCTTTAACATTGTCAGCACTTACACAAATATTTCAGTCTCTCACCATTTGTGGTGTTTTTACAATAAGCTTAAAACTGCCCCTTGTGTTTAGAATATTGTAACACTGATCCAAGAAAGTATGTAAGTGTATGGGATTTAATGAAGAGACCTCTATGCTTGAAAATCAAGCACATACTTTAACTGTTGCATTGGAACAGTGGTTAGAGTAGTGAACACTTGCCTTAACTGACCACTAAATTCTGAAAGCTTACACAGATTTGACTTAGGAAGACTTTCAGTGATACCATTTTTCAAGGGGAGACTAATGAGGATTCCGACACTCTCTATTCTGTATTAGTGTCTGGGATAGCAAAGACACTTTCATTTGTTCACTAGAAGACAGTTGGCTGCATTTCAATTATTCTGCTGTGTGATGTTATTGTAAAGTGCCTTGAGAGTCTAAGCTGATGAAAGACTGTGGATAAATGAAAAACATCCTGTTCTTTCCTTTCAAATAACTGTAGATTTAGAATATGGAAGTGATTCCTTTTAAATTCCAAGTTTCCAGTGTGAGACGATACTTTTAAAAAGTTCTTTCTTTGTGAATTCCGCAAGTCAATTGTTCATTAGCACCAGATCTTTTAAAAAGAAGAGTAAACGCATATAAAGGAAGTAGAAAGGGGTAACGTATATAAAGAGACACTAAATGCTATAAGAAGATACTCTGTTTATCACAGTTATTTTAATGTTGGTTTTGTACTACGCAACACTTTACGTACATGTTTGTTCAGTCTGTATTTGATAACACCATGCAAAGCAAAAATATAATTTCTACACTTCTACACAGACATGAATGAATAAATACACTTGCCACTGCCCCACAGTCCTCTTACATTGAGATTTTTACTTTTTGCTTTCTTTGTGTTAGAATTTATTCAAATGTGATGTGTCATACGTGGCAAATGCTGTTGGATTAATATCCTTTTGGTACTCGTTATATTCCAAATGTGTATTGTCAGCCATTCAGATACTAATGCTTAAAAGAAAGGATTTAGGAAAATAAAGGTAAAATAAACCAGACTGACTAATGTGAGTCTTCTTTTCATAGGCAGAATTTTCAGAAATCAACTTGATAGCCCATGCTGATGGCAATTACGCAGTAGATATCCAAGTATTTCGAAATGGGACTAAAGTTGTCAGGTAAGAAAAACTAAATAGAGTAACAGCAAAAAGCAATAAATGGCATAATGTATGCATGTAAAAGGTACTGAATGAATCTTTTTTTTGGTATGTGTGCGATAGGGATTTTGTCTGATGCAGTGCACCTTGGTCATTGGCATGAAAAGTAGGAAATAAAGTATCTGGTCAGTGCAGTAAGTCCTTTTGTGACAGGAAGGAAATCTCTGGATGTTTTGATCACATGAAAGATGGATTTGATTAAGACGGGAATGAAGTCTGGTATAAAGAATATATGATTGGGAGTTAAGGTTATTGATTTGGGTTTTATTTTTGCTTCAGAAATAAAGACTGTCTTGGTGATGTTGTGCATGTTAGACTTTTCTAGATGAGCAGTGTTTATTTCCAATGTTGAATATTTTCTATTGAAACAGGCCAAGTCATAGCACTTCTCTCAGGATAGTTACTAGAATATCACTATCTGAAAGATTTCAGTTTAAAGCCTGAAATTTCCCAAGAGGCTGTTTTGTCCAAAAAGGATTATTCCAATTGAAGGCAGGGTGATCTTACCATATTTTTTCAGTGAGGACTTCAACAGCTTTGTAAACATAAGGGGAGAAAACAGGGGTACGTCTGGGCAAAGTAAAAGCTTAAGTATGTATTAGCAAAATTATTTCAGGCAGTTCTATATTTTATCTAATTTGTGAGAATTACTCCTATTTTGGCCAGTGCAGTTAAGTATGAGTTAAGTGTAGCAGTTGTTTGGCTGAACAATTGCATTCAAAAACGTAGATCAAGCCATTAATAGTGACCTGGTAGTTTACTGCTTATGTTCATCTTTATGCAAGAGTAAGAGTTCAGGGAGCTGGACAGCATACGGCATGTCTCATATCTTCATGTTTTTGCACAACATCTGTCCAAATACCAGATATGAAAGTTTCTACTCATTCACCTAAAAAAAAAAATCAGGAAAAAAACCTGTTGAAAGTACGTGTACTTTAAAACTCACAACTGTTTAATCTCTTGTGTGTTCTAAAAATACTACAGCTTAATGCAACAACCACTTAGGCCAAATCCACAAGATTATTTCCTTAGAAGAGTAAGAGATTTGATTTTTTAGAGTTTTTTTCTTATTTTTCCTCCCAACGGTAGATGTTTTGGAGCCAGGAAATCTTGATCACTGCTCCTTAGTGGCATTTCTGTAGAGAGTTTTCCAAACAGAACAAAAATATTGAGGCCAAGTTAGCATCAAAACAAGTCAATATTTAATGTGAGTTGGGAACCTCTGGAAAATAGCATCTACAAAGTTGCATATTTGCAGTTTATGAGAAAACTTGGTAAAACTGCTGCTTATGTTAAGAAACAGAAATCTTGTGTCATCAGATAACTCTGACAATGAGATGACAAAGGATTTTATATTACTATTGGTTTTAAGGGGGATTTCTTTAACCAAATAGAACTACCTGAAGTTGATAAATGTCACTTGAATCTGCATGAGATATCTGCATATGTGTGCATGCCTTCTGGTGTGAGAAGGATATGCAGAAGTGATGGGAGAGCAGTTGTCTGTTTCTGTCATAACTTATCTGGAGATAGAGAATATTTTTGAAAAATGAAAGTATTTTTCATAAATATCCTATATCTTCAGATAAGTGCGTCTTAACATTGCTTTAAGCCTGGTTGATTTGTGTAGTTTATTGCCTGAAACTTGGAATGTGGTTCTTGTGTCGCTAAGGAATGCAGAGATACTGATAGATACTACTGTTCATGTTTGGTTGATAAGAAATCTCATTTGAAATCCAGGGTTAAATATGGGTCGGACAATAGGATGTGTGGCATGTTCCTTTGTTTCTATCTGTCTCAACTATCAAGAGAGATGGGAGAAACTGCTGGTCCCACTGGTATCAAAGTTCTTACTGAGTATGGACTATAAACGTATTACTAAAAAGGCATAAACACCTGAGTACTGAGATGAAAATTCTTATGTGTTATTAATGTGAGGTCCAAAGTGACCTTGCATCATATATTTGATCAAAACATTAGTTAGGAAAATACTAACATTTCAATGACAAAACTTTGCTGTCTTAGTTTAGGAGAAAAAAAAAAGTATAACAGACACCTGGTTGTTTCACTTTTCTGAATGAAAATGAAACCGTGAAAAATGATATCTTATGTTACATAACGCTGAGACTTTGGATCTTACAAGTACTTGAGCCAGGATTAAAATTTTTCTCATGACCTTCTTCTGTATGCACAGTCATTCCATCCAGCAGTAGTTACAGAACTAGAACAATTACGTAAATGTATCATGTTCCTTTGAGACGTTTTTGCAAAGCAAAATACATTTTTTTACTTTTTAAAAAAGTACATTCCCTCAATTTCCCAATTGCTTCATTAAATTGGTATTTTAAAGGACACTTTCTGTTCTTTACTTTTATTTAAAAACACAGTGCTGTCTTTGAGATTATGTGTAATCCCCTTAGCACTATTTTAAACAAAACAGATGGTCTGTTTCTTTCACTGAGTGGTCTGCAATTTTGATTAAGGCATCATTAGTCCTCTAAGTATTATACTCACGCTGTGCTAGTAAATTGAATTTCCTTGTTTCAAACACTTGGCACACCACCATGAAACCTAGATCACAAATTCTCAAATTTTTTTGGAAACTTGTTTAAAGACAAGTGTTTCTTTACAAATTTTGGTTGTTGGTCTACAGTGCCATTTTAATGACTCTTGACGGCAAATCTTTATAATGTTGCTTTTGCCAAATTATGCATTATACCTGAAAGCCAACTTAAGAATCCAGCTAATATACTTTGACTACTGCATTCAGGTTGGAATCTCAAAACCGCTAAAGCAATTTTAACATGAATTTTAATTGTTTTGGTTTTGTTTTGTTTTACTAGAGTGAGATTTCTGAATCATTTTGTCATCTCCAGAATTTTTCACTCCAGTATACAGCTTATATTTATTCAAGGCATGTGTATAATTACACTAATTTACTACAATAATTTTATTTACCCTGCAGTTATACCTCTTTCAGAAGGTTAATAGCTTCAAGGTAGTCAGTGTTTTTTTCCACCTATAAAATTTTAATACAGAAAAGAGTCTTTCAGCAGTCAAATTTAGGAGCAAATTGCCCCTGTACTGGTCGCTCTGTCCCGTTGCATTATGTCTTCTGTTTTCTATAACCACCTTCAGTTACTGAATGTCAGGGTTTGAGTAAAGTGAAGATGGTGTCAGACTGTTCTCAAAGGTGCATGATGACAGGACAAGAAGCCACAGAGGTTGCAGCAGGAGAAATCCTGATTAGATAGAAGAGAGAAAGAGGAAAAAAAAAAGTGCAGTTCGAAGTTTAGAAATTCATTTTAACAAGTGTCTTGATCAAGAGTTGAATTGTGATTATCTCCAATTATGGTACGATTCCTTTTGCGAGCAATGGGGTTGCTTCATCTCTTACTATCTTCAAAACAGTCTGACGATAGTTGTGAAAAAAGAATTGTTCCCAAGAAGCTTAAGTTTCTTGCAGAGATGTTTGCCTACTTTGTTTTTGATTGTCATTGCTCAGGAACTGGTGTACATAAACTAAGAACATAGAGTTTATATATATGATTTATCTTTCAGTGGGAAAACAACCAGAAAAGCCATGATAATTTGTCTCTCCTCTTAATGGAGTCGCATTATTGACTGGATGATGATGTTTTCTGAACGTTTCGTAAGAAATGATATTTTCGTAAAGCCATAATAACTCTTTCAGTCTTTCAGCATTTACCTTTGTTTTGAGTATTCTTTTAGTACTTCTCTATCCATCAGCTAGGCATTTTTCCCTTTTAAGATTTTGCTGTTGAAGGAAAAATTATTTGATCATTGACTATTAGCAGTGTATCTTTTTCTTGCTAGGTCATTCAGGCCTGATTTTGTCCTTGTTCGACAACATTCGTTCAGTATGGCAGAAAATGAAGATTTCCGTAACTTGATCATTGGAATGCAGTACGCAGGCATCCCTAGCGTCAACTCTCTGGAATCAATCTATAACTTCTGTGACAAACCATGGGTGGTAAGTGATGTACTGAAAAGTTCTTCTGGTGCAAAACCAGTTAGTGACCTTTTTTTTGTTTTGCTTGTTTAGTTCCCTTTCATGAATATTGAGTATTGAACTGCAAAGTTACTTAGCAGAGCAGTGAAGCAATAGTGAAAGGAATAAAAGGTAAACTAAGATATTTAAATTATTTTTTCAAAGAACCAGTGTAGGCAGTGTGGAGACAGAGAGAAAAAAATATTTGTAGTATAAATAATGAAATAAGTGAGGAAACTAACAGAAAGCCTATCCACTGCTAACATACTTCCTCAAGTGAGGAAAGTGTGTTTATTCACAATTTATCTGGGAAAAGCAAGCTGAGAATATTTTTCATATTTGTGGTTTTGAACATAATTTAAATAGACTTTAGCCAGTGTTTTCCTCATGCCTGTGAAATTTTTGGGGCTATGCTTTAGCAAGGAAATCTGAAGCTATTAGTTTCCTCATTTGAAAGCTCTTTTCATAATCTTGTGCATATGGGGTAGGAGTTAGTCTTTTCGGTTACACCTAGAGTAATGAGGTACAGTGGAGAATCACTGATATTTGCCAGTTTTAATGTAGAAGCCCATTCAGTTTTTCATTACATGCTTTGTAGTGATGGAGATAGAATTTGGTGATCTTTTTGGTTCATAAAGAACTAAACATTAGTAGCAACAAGCTAAAATGTGGTGCTGTAAAAAATTATTATCAATGATGCAGTCATTGTTCCTATAATAGATATATTCAGTTGTCCAAGGGCTAATGAAACTTTAAAGAATACCACTTGTTATAAATAGCCAAAGCTTCATAATTTTTTGCTTTGATGTCTGGGTAAGAAAAAAACAGTTGTCAGTATTTTTCACACTGAAAGAAAGTTTTACTGTAATACTTTTTATTGCCTTGAAGATGTTTATTTTTTCACACTTACTGTGAACATTGCTCCAAAAAATTGTCAGCAGATTTTAACGTATACCTCTTGCAGATAATTTTATTATACTTCTATGTTGCAGTAAACTGCAGTGGGGAATAAATATTTGATAGAGCATTTATAACTTCTCAGAATACGTATTGTGCATTGCTGAATCTATTATTTTAGTACATCATATTTTCTATGCTCTGTGGTGTTTCTTAATGCTTTGATTCATTGTATGCAATAAAGCTGGGTGGTGAAGCAATAACAGTAGCATTTATGCAATTTGCATTATGCAATGTGCAATTATGCAATAATGATGCATATGTAAATAAATGAAGTAAAATGAAAAAAAAAAAGTAAATTAATAATTCCTCTCTGGTGGCATTAGGGTCATGGCTGTTCTTCCACCAAACTGATAAAGATACTTGTTTCTTGCAACTGGTCTTGTTGCACACAAAATTTCTGTGCTGATTTTTCAGTCTTATAATAATAACTGGGAGTAACTGGGAGCTATAAGAATATTTACTATAACAACTGGAAGACCTAGCAAAAGCAAATATAAGGTTACGCATGTAAAAGAATTAAGTTATGTTCCATATCTTTTTTGTTCTATACAGTACACCTCACAAACAAATAATAAAGTATCATGTTTATAAGGTCTTACTTGACTTTGGAGTTATAATAATTTAAAAATAGTCTTGAATTATGGTAGAGCTTTTTTAATGTGTAACGTAACAGTTCACGATGAAATGGCTGTCTTCTGGATTGCCATATCTGTATCTTTGGTTTTTGCAAAAATTCTCATTTTGGCTTAAAATTCTGTAGTTTGTCTCAGCCTAGATATGAATAAAATGAAAATATTTTTCAGCTAATCTTATTTTATTTGAACATAGAGAAGAATGGTATTTGTGTCCCTTTGAGATTTTCTACCTTGCCATTTCTACATCTGACAACTGAAATATGTTTTCTTTGAAATACTCAAATTTTGCCCAGCCTGAGCAAGAGTCCATTTCGCATCTCTTAGGTATTTCCTCTCAGAAATAACTAATCTAGAGAAATTTTAGTGTCAGGTCACATGCTTCAAACGAGCTGCTTTCATGTGTTAATTATCTTTTGTAGTTGTCTGAAGTTGTTTTCATTAAGATGTATAATAGAGCAGGACCTGAGCATATGCCCCCCTACACAAGTCCATGGGCAGTGAGTTTGAGTAGGCAACATTCATGTGTTGTGAACGTGATCATGCTTTGCTCCGCAGGTGGCCTCAATTCTGGGTTTTAACTACTGGTGACCATAAGCGAAGCCTGCAAATGTGAGATTGATTCCCATTCTGAATATGTGGTGGCACTGTACTTCAATCCTACTTAGAAGTGTGGACTTTTAATTTGAGCACAACAATAGTTTCTGTATAAACACAAGGGGGCTTGTTTGGGCATTTAACTTGGAATATCCTGACTTCTATTCTTTGTGGTAGCGGGAGACATAGAGACAACCATCTTCATCCCAAAGCATCGTGAAATCTTCATCAGATTCAGGAAAGCTAAACACTGCAAGAAGTCATGCAAACCTGTTTCAATAAATACTCGGGATAAATACTCTGAGTGTAAAATTCCGTTGATCCTTTGATTCAGCCAGTTTCATGAATGTGCAAGTAATGCAACAGAATCCAGGGATTGTTGGTTTTGCTAATACTATCTTCTAGATTGTTCAATTACACCTAACTCGTACATGCTGCCCTGCCTCTCTGAAATCCCTGCAGCAAACCATAGTCTAGTTTTGGATGCCTTGGAATGCACTCCTCAATCTGTTGCGGCATGCTAGCGTTAAGCATAAAACCCAGTAATGCCTATGCTATGCTCCTAGATGTAGTTTAGGCCAGTGAATGAAGCAGTGTGTCTCACTGTTAAAATGACAAAAATTTAAACTGAGCTGATAGAAACTTTGTTAAACTGTAACTTGAAAAATCTAGCAGAGTTATTCTGCAAATTCCTTGATCAGAAACCAGTTCAGCATGTACAGCAGTGATTAAAAGTATTGAGCAACCTGCCAGTACCTTCTCTTATATACAGAACTTCATGATTTGGTGAAACTGAAATTGTATGTTCGCAGTTAAGACCGTTTTCTTATTTAAATTTCTGTCTTTTTTATCATGGCTTAAATATTAGAATACACTCTAATTTCAGTTGCATTTTATATTATTTGTCATCTTAACATTCACATAAAAAGAAAAGTAGGTTCTACTTCATACACGTAGTTATCTTTTCATAAAGTACATCTTATTGTCAAAAAGAATTTCAGACATTGTATTCAGCAGTCATGAGTGTCCATGTCAGTTTTGCAGTAGTGCAAGTAAACAAACATGCGCTTAGGCTTACCATCGATTAGCCCGCCTTCCTTCATAGCATGTAAAGGATGCCTTTCTGGACAATTGCTTTGTTAACAAGGATGACCGGATATTTGTATGAAAACTGTTTCTCTAAAAATTGCAAGTTCCGAAGCCTCATGAAAAGTTAGAAAGCAGCACTCTAGAAAAAGTGGTAAGTATTAATCTTTATTAATTCATAAGAAATAGATTGACTTTCCTGCAGGTATAATTTGAGTGGCAGAAGTGAATTGCAATTTCTGTAACAGCAGAAAAAAAAATAGGGTATCCAATGGAATGGGCCTTTAAGGGCTGAAAAATTATTGAATTAGTCATGGGCAATTGGTCATACTTACATCAGTGTAAAATTGGGAGTAGTACAGAATTTCTAGGAGGGGAAGTCAGGAAAGTTAGACTAGTTATAAAAGGGCTATCAAATAAAATGGAAGTTAGAATCCAACATACAAGATCTTTGTTTTTTAAATGACTGTTCTTCAGGTCTTGCTTTTTTTTTTTTAATTTTACTTTTTTAGAACATACAGCTCCAGATGCCCAACATCTCTTTTCAACCCTGAGGGCAGATTCACACCCTGTGTTAGAAACTGAAGCACCTGCCCTTAATTTTTCAGCAGAACTCTTTTTGTACTGTGTCTGCAGACACGCATGGGTTTCTATGCCTTTGCCAACAGACAGTCAGCAAATTTGTATTTGATCCGAGGTATATTATTGAAAGGTGGAGGTGTAGTGGGAAGATTGCCAGGAATATACTAAAAACATTCCTGAAAACAAGTCTTAAAGCTTGTGTTTTCCAGTGTCAGGACATACATAGTTCCCTCAAATGCATGTCAAAAGTTCAAAGCACTATGTAACCCTTTGAAAAGTTAGGAAGCTAGTAACCATGGCAAAGAAAATATTTAAATGAATGTGTGTGGTGAGATGTTTGCATACTGAAATATGTTAATGATATGGGATTATTACAGTACTCCTGTTATTTCACTTCTGTGATAATACTTACCACCTACCTCATGAAAAATTCATGATCCTGGCTTGTGAGACAGATTTCACTTAAATGCTCATAGGAATGTCAGAAAGCTACTTACCTAGAGGGAAAGCATGAGTTTTATAAATAAAGCCTAAGTTCTTTATTACTGAGTGCATGCAGAGCTGCGGAGGAACCATTTTAAGGTTCATGCCCTCTCTTACCATGTTGGAACATTTCATTGCATTATCATGTTGCGAAGTACTAGCCTTGTGCTTGACTTGTCCCATTCAAATGAGACAAAAATTTTACCTAGTTTAATTTACAGTTACATTGAGTTAAGGTGAGGCAAAAATGTATACTTTCCTTGTTGGATTTGTGATCTATCTTATAATTTTATTCATGTCTAATGGTGTGCAGAACCTGTGGTGAAGCATTTACAAAAGTTTTATAACAATAAAAAGAAAAAAAGCTCATGTCTAATGGTGTGCAGAACCTGTTGTGAAACATTTACGAAAGTTTTATAACAATAAAAAGAAAAAAAGAGCATAATTAATTACCCCAAATTATAATTTGATAGTATTTAAAGTGACAATCTAGATACTTTATAATCTCTGTTTTCCTTTAGAAAATATCATTCAAGAAATGTGAGACATTCCTTCACTGAGGCTTATGAGATTGTATGTAATCTTTCCCATAGTACCTGATGTAGGTAAGCGAAGTAAGTAATTGCACAGGCCAGAAGTAACTGGAAAATGTGATGATGATGACAGTGCTTGAAGTAATAGGTAAAATCTCATGCTTATGATTCAGACGAGGGAAATAATATTCAAAAAACCACCATGATTTTCCAGTGTATTGGGTTGAACTTTAAAAAATCTCTTCTCTCCTGCATGCATCCTTTTGCATACATTCTTTTAAGATTTATGTGAAATTTGGATGCTTACGTGTTAACATCAATTGAACCCTGCTCTTCATTTTAGCTTCAGTTGCAAATATTGGTGACAGGGGTGCAGTCTTGAAATACCACAAATTATTAGCTCCTCACCCATACTGTGTGTACTGTGAGTAGCAAATTGCTGATAAATGGAATTATGCAGGAAGGTAGAGTTAATTGGAGTATACTAAACATGCAGGCTCTGCCTTACTTGTCGGACACTGCAGGGTTCAATGTCCCTGGCTGCTATAGATAGAACACTTTATTTCTTTTAAACCCAGACTGTGACGTACTAATTACATGTATTACAGTGTCCGAATTGCTACTCCTAGGTTCAGATAGTGATAAACATTTCAATGCTGCAGAGATTACAGGATTGCTACAATTGTATAGACCAAATGTATATCACTGAAGAGAAAGAAAACTCTCATAAAATCAGTCCAGTTCCATGATAGCAGTTCTGCTTCCTTTACTGCAGAGGAAAAACCTAGCAGCACCTGTAGCTGGTTACACATCTGTTCTCTTGTTAGTATGGCTTGGGAAGCTATGTAGCAGTGGTTGATATAGAATGTTTCAAGGATCTGCTGGTACATTATTTACACGTTTACTCTGGTGAAGGAGATGGCATGACCTACAACATAATAATGGGTCTACAAAAAACATGTGTGAGCACTGTGACCTTAATTAGCCATTGTCATGCTGGTGGAAGAGTCTGTATGTAGCTTGAAATACTGACTTGATGTAATCACAGGGCAGGGGGGATGTAGAAAGCCCACTGTAGTGTGTCAATCTACTGCATAGTTGTAAGAGCTTGTGAAGAGACATCTGTCAGTGCCGTGGATGGGAAAGCTGGGTGCTGAGCAGGCTTGGCCTCAAGTGAAGTAAGCTCTGTTGCCATAGGGACAAACTGCTACATCGGTTCAGTAATGTGGGAAATAAAGGAAAAAATACAGGAACTGTTTTCTGATCAAAAGCTGGCAGAGTGGAATTAAGACCCAGAAGACAGATATGCCTGTATTATTTCAAAGACACCTGAAAGATCCTGGCATTTTTTACACAGAGCTCCAGATATCAACTGATCTTGTACTGGAACATCTTCAAAAGATCACTGGGACTTTATCTGCTTCATTGTAGGAATTTTTTGTTATTAAAGGGTTTAAATGTAAGAGAAGTGCCATAGAACACTTTGTTAGGCTAGAATTTATTTCCTTGCTCATCTGCAATCACTCTGAGGGAGTGCTGGTTACAGCTTTTCCTTTTGTCAGACTTGGTAGTGTTGTAGGTCTCGCAGTTCTTGTTTGTTTCTTTTCCTACAGTTTGTGAGCAGACAGCCAAATACTTATTTGCAAGTTTGCTGACATTTTTCTTTTTTGCTCCTTTTGCCAAGTTTATGTAATTCGATGCCTTCATGTGTTGTATTTTGCTTTGCTTTTCTTTTGCAGATGATTTTCTACTTACCTGTCTTCATCTCTCTACTCTTACTGAACACTTAATTTCTCTATCCTTACCTTGCTTTCTTTGGAAGGTCTGTTTTAACTGCCCTTTGTTGCTTTCTGATGGTATTATAGTACTCTCCCCCACCTTGTTTTCTCCTCCATTGTGTGTTGCTGTTAGAAGTTACACTCTTGTGCTTTTCCCCCTTCAAGATATGCTTTAATAATCTTGAGCAACAGATTGAGGCACTGGTAGGAAACTTGTACACGCTCTGCAGGGAGAAGCATGTAAACAAAATGAGCTCGGTGCATTCCAGCTTCCTGTTGACACAAATTATTGAAGCTATGCTAACAGGCAGACACAACCACACAGATGAGTTTCAATATTGTGTCAAAGTATCTTATGGAGAATGAATAAGAAATAAAATGAATGTGTGTAAGAAGAAAAGTCTTTTGAAAACCTATTTGCAGTAGATTTGTGAGACCTTTCAATGCTATTCCATGTCTGTTTTAGAGAAAGAAATTAGAAATTTCTTACCAAATATTTATTGCACTGTAAGAAAATTCTGTGCTCATTGCCAAAAATAAGATTTGTACAATAACACTGAACAATGGGCAAGAATTTGGCTGGTTATTGCTCTTCTCTGGATGCCAGAGGGGATCTTATTGAAGGTCAAGGCTAAAGGATGCATACCTGCAATCTGGCTTCAACTCAGATAGGGAAGACATTTAGGGACATTCAAATTTAATGTCCATTAACATTATAAATGTTAGAAATGCTAAGACGTCTATTTTATTCCATGACTATAGTTTTATATATTTCATTAGATGAAACCTGGGGCCAGCACTGAACTTTCTTGTTGTTTCAACCATTCTGGCAAGATTGATCTGCTTGATAAAGATGGGGACACTGGGCAGCCAGAGCCCACCCAAAGAGATTGTGTAGTGGCCTTTTCCTACCCTTACACTTGAGGAAGCTACTGTAGCAAGAGCAGTTCCTTTCTTTCACTTCAGGACTGGAAGCCAGGTGCTGTCTCTCTTTTCCTGAAGCAGTGTAGAGTTGCTTTCTTAAGCACTGGACACATTTGCATGGGTGGTAAAATTTCAAGAGCTTCAGGTGATAATGTGTGGCAATCTCTGTAACAAATTCAATTTGCCTGTTTTCAAGTATTTACATGAATGGTAGAGTTCTTTCTAAAATCAGTTTTGTGCTTTTATTCATATGAAGGGCATTGGATTTACAGACACAGTGAAGGCAGAAGTCTGTGTATCTATAGGGCAGCCAGAGAACAAACTGACCACATGTGCTATTCTTCCAGCACTAGTCCGAGCAGAACTTTCTTAAGCATAAAAAAACCTGTAGTTTAATTCTCTGTTAGCCAATGAAGATTTTTGGCCTCTTTGCTCAGTCTGCCAGTTAAAGCAAAACATGTTGATGGATTTGTATTTGCAAGAGCTAAAAGTAAATTCACAAAACTGTGTCAGAAGGAAGGTTTTTAAGCTTTTTGGTCAAAAGACAATTTGCTAGCAAGTTTGAACATTAAATTGGAGCAAAGTTCATAAATAATTATTCATTTAAATGCATAACAAAGAAATCTAAATACATTAAACCTAGCAGTGTGTTTTCGCCTTTGCACGTCTTTGTAGAGCTCTTGTAAATTTAATCTATTCTTCAAATAGAAAGGGAATATTACAGTCTTACTTAATGATTTTGCTTTCCTAAAATATGGAAGCTCACTTGAAATTCCTTTAAAAAAGCAGAGACCCTTAAATAATGAATATACCTCAGTGTGATGATGATTTGTTCTGTTCCATACAGCAAGTAATTCTTACAGCTCTCTATTCATCAATCTTTGCTTGAACTATGGAGTACTTTATATGTAAACTGAGTATATAGATTTTTTTTTTTGCTTTGACCAACATTTACTGCCATGAGGTTAATTTAATGCAAAAGTAGACTCAGATTTTTTTACTGCGCAGCTATGGGAGCTCTTGACTTCCCTTACCGACTTCCATTGCATTGAACATTCCTAGTGGCAGAAAATTGAAGCAGACTTTTAACAACTTCTTAGCTTCTACTGAAAGAAGCTATATTTAAATAAAGGCTGTGAGATTAATCTGAAAACCAGGACTGTAAAGCTGTGGTTCATATCCTTTGTATTATCTGCTGTTCCTGCTACAGTATTGAAATTCAAAAACCTCCTTTTATGCTTGCTTAAGGCAAATATCCATAATTGAAGGCTAAATTATGAAAATTAAGTTTGATTTCTTCTGCAGTCTTAATATTTAATTAAAAAGGAAATCTGTATGTTATATTCCCCATTAAAGTACCTTAGAAGGTAATTTTTTCTAGCGAAAATCTAGGTAGAGATTTTATCTACTTTTTTGTATGACCATGGTGACTCAGTGATGAGGAGAAGCGGTGCGCCAGACTCCCCTTCCTGAAAAAGGAATTTGTCATCCATCCAGGAAAATCCCTCCCGTTGTGCTGGCTCCTCCATCGCAATCCCCACTCCTTCCTGGCTCCTCTCTCCCACTACACAAGTATTGTTCTCCCACATTATCTTCCAAAACTCCCACCAGTGCTGCTGTTGCCGTCCGATTTCCTTACTGTCATTCTTTTATGTTTAGCTTCTATTCTTAGCTCCAGTTCACATCTGAAATGGATGCAAATTGTACTTGTCCTTGTTTCTTTTATGAGGTGTAGTAACTGACACACCTGTTCTGTGAAGTATCTTCTTTAGTTTATGGTTCAGTTTAAAATGCTATAAAGTGTTGCACTGTTTGGATGCTGGCCACCTCAGAGACATCCTCTGACTTTCTGTGCTGGGCTTAAAAGAGAGCGTGTTGGCTGGTCTTATCTGAGGAGTGACATTCTACCATTTGGCTTCACCAGTCGATAATTTGAGAAGAAGTTTTCCAGATTTCCTTATCTTGCTGAAATGCGAGAAGGATCTCGGGACAGAAAAGTCCATGTAGGTAAGAAGCCCAGTTTGACTGAGTTTGCATTCTGTGAACAAATTTGTAGATGCACATAATGGCATCTATGTACAATTTAAGAGAAAGGAAAAAAAAGTATTTTAACCATATGTTTAGCTTTAAAATGGGGTTTGCTTCTTACTTCAATGGTTAAGTACATAAATAATGCTTTTTTCCTGAAGATAACTTCATACAGACACATCTGAACACCTGCACAAAATTTCATTAACTACAAGACTCCTTAACAATGAATATGGGAGGGCTATATCTGCAAAAATACAGTTTGCATTAAAAGATAGATTTCTTCATCTGCTGTGAAGTTTCATTGAATTCTCAGTATTTTTATAAAAACTTACTATTTTAACTGGAAAGCCTCAGTATCTTAGTATCTCTAAAAAAACCCCACAAGTCAATAAAATCTCATTTTATTGTAGAGAGCCCCAGACCCTTTTGAGAAGTACTTAAGCACATGCCCAAGTCCCACTGAAATAAACAGGTGCCCAAGTGTTTCCTTGAACAGGACACTGAACTCGATGTTCCCATAACAGTAGAATAAACTGCACATTCTCATTGCTGCCAAGTGCACCCAAGAAGGAGTCCTCACAGCTTTTATTTGAATGACTCAGTTCCATAAACTTACAAACTTCTTTTTTCCCCTCTGTAACTTTTCATTCTGAAACAAGAAGTTCCAGAAGGCCTCTTGATCTAGGCCTCATGGTACAAATTTTTGCTAATTCTTTTTTAACAAACATGTCTTGATCTGTTTTCTACCGTTTATGCTTATAGGCTGCTTTTCCTTCATTTTAATCTGCATGTTTTCCTTAAATTGCGCTTTCCTCACTGTTTATATGTTTTGTCACTGCCTCTTCCATTAGCCAAGGTGTTTCTCATTACCAGTTGCCTTGCTACCCAACTTTACATGCCAAGATGAAATGTTTTTGTATCTCTGATTGTGATCCTTTTCTAGGTTTGTTTTTTTTAATCCTACTTTTCTAGCTGTTCTAGAAAACTTCTTTTTTTTCCTCTCATGATGTACTCTGGTAATTTGTAAGTGAGAGCTCTGCATGCAATTCTTCCAAGGGCATGAGGTTTTCATTTAAGGCTTTTTTTTTGCATCCTGTAGAACTGCTTAATGGTTTGTATGTCTCATCAGATGTAATTCTGATGTGAAAATATTCCAGCAGTCATTTACAGCAGTGATTAGCAATTGGAGGGATGGGCCTCTGAGAGGCAGTACAGGCTGCAGTACTCATGGTGCAGGAGTGGTGCAGAAGCCATATAAATGCCTTTGGAGATTCTGGGCAACATGGAGCAGACAACCCAAATAGTTCTGGGAAGGGTCAGCACAATCCACACAGGCTTAGCAGCTCCATCTCAGTAGATGCAGACAAGCACCCCAGAGGGTAAGAAGGGAGCTGGAGTTGAAGAAGGTGAGGCAATAGCAGCTTCAGTCAGAGGTGGAAGGAAGAGATGCTGCTAGTCCCAGAGTGATGAGTGAAGCCGCAGGACTTGAATAAAAAATGCAGTGGGGGAGAGATCATCACCATGTTCTCGTGTGAGGCTGGGCTGCAAAAGGGTAAGGAAACAACTTCTCCGTGTTATAAAACTACCACTTGGATTATGCTGCAGGGACCATGTAAGTTATCTTTCCATTCATAGTCCAACTGTGTTGTCTTTAGCTTTGCATTGTAATAATGAAAAACTACTGGAGGAACATCAAGTTCTTCTGTCAGTTCCCATCTTTTCTGTATTCTGTTAATGTGCCCAAACTGATTTGTAGGCAATGTTTCATTGTTTAGTTGCCATGTTGAACTTTGAATTGACTTTGAAAGTTTGAATACTTCCATTAAGTTGTCTGTCAGCTCCTGCTGAGAGAAAGAAGTATGTAAGCTACAGTCAGCAGTCTGTTCCCCTTGATTCTCATATTAGGTATCAAATAGCAAATCAAATGTGTATGTACTCAGCCTTCTAAAAAAGTATTTAATATTTACTAAAACATAATAGAAGAAATGTAGGCCAACCGCAACAAAGCTGAGTATTAACAACATAAAAAGACTAACACAGATACTGCCCAGGTAATAGTAATTTTTAAAAAAAATTAAAACCTACAAAGACAAATACAGAAACTGTGTTTAAAATACAAGCATACTGAAAAATCTTGGTTAAAGTAAATTGACTCCCACAGTGTGCATGTGTCAAATGTACCCTCCTAGTCCCTTCCACACAAATGCTTAATTTTTTCTCCCTTTGAAGGGTCTACAATGTTTGTCTCAATCTGTTGGCCACCAAGGACCCGCTATATGTTTGTTCTAATGGTACTTAGTGCTTTTGAACATCTCTGACTCTTATAAGGCAATCATTTTTTTCTGGAATGACATACCATGTTTCCAGTCCTCACACTGAAAATGGACATTTCAGCCTAAGAATGGACTTCGGGACATTTTTCATTATGCCATGTGAAGGGGATAAAAAAGTCAATGCGTTGTCATCTTTATTAGTTTTCTATAGTAGAAATGTAACATAAACCAGCCTATAAGATAAACCAGGTCATCTTTCAGCTTCATAACCTACAGACCGTACAAGAGACCTCTGCAGGTTATTGTAGGGAAAGAGCTTCCCTTTGTGTATTGAAAGGGAAAATTCAACTGCTGAGGTCCCCATTTGCGCTCATATCTAATGATGTATACATTCAGGCATAATTTACTCTACTGTGCAGTTCACAGAGAAATACTAGGAACCTCTACAGCATTTCCATGGAAAGCTGGCTATCATCAATTCTCAGCCTTTCAAAGGAGTTATTTAACTATACAGTAGGATGAAACTTTTACTCTGTCTAAACATTTGATCAACACAACAACCTGATCTTTAAACTGTTTTGCATCATCTGCTTTTATGTAATACATGTTTAAAGAAAGCTGGTGGCAATACTGAATATTGAGATCATATTAGAAACTTAGAAATTTTATTTTAATAAACATTTCATATATTTGGTAAAAGGCAAATTTGTATATGGAAATCCAGATGTACACTGGTATTGCATGAAATTTCTTCACTCTTTAGATGTGTCTACACCTTAGAGCAGTCAAAGATAAGTTAAAGCTCAGCTAAAAGTGCTATTTTTTTAAGACGAGGGGTTTGAAAAGTTCTCACCCATCAAAGTTTTCCTGTTTCTTTAGTCCTAGAGAATGCCAACTCATCTGATTTGGTGAAACAGACTATCCAGAGAATTTTGCTATCATTTTAGTTGTTACCATGAAATATTAGATGGCCAGTTGGAGTTCTTCCACTGTCAGTAGAAGCAAGCCTTAACTTGTAAAGAGGACAGGTAATGAATACTCACAATAAAGGAAAATCTCTGACAGAAAAGGTTTTAGAATACACAGCTCAGTGGTACTTCCCTAATAGGGAACAACTGTAGAGGCAAATGTGAAGTAGTTCATTGCATGAAAGTCTTTTTCAACGTACCAGGAAATTCCCCACTGGAATGGACAATGATATATATCGTTCGGTCTGGCAAGAGAGATTAGAAGCTTGTTAGAATTAAAGGTAACACAAAGCACCATCTGGAGGAATTAATTTTAAATCTCATTTGATATTTAAATTAAATATCTTTGAGGAAAAAGCGTCTGAGTTTGTTCAGGAAAAAATCCGAGCATTTCAGGGATGACTTGCGTGTAATTAAGTACATTTTAACTCATCTGAAGTGATAAGCAAAGTCATTATTCAAATCTTTATGAAGTTAGCAAAGTGGTTTTTTGTAACTGTGCACTGCTTAATTACAGTACAGTCTATGTAGTCAAATTTATAGTGTTCCATTCTTCATGTAATGAAACCGCATAAAGCTTTTATATGAAATCAAAGGGAGTAAGTGTCTTTTTAACTAAGTATTTCTTCTTATCTGTATCATACTTTGTTGGAAAGGAGAAAAAGTACAGCTGGTGCTCTCCTGTTCTTTTATGGAGAAACAATCTGTAGGCCTAGATGTGAAAACATTAATGCTAGTAGAAAAGAGAGGAGCTGACATTACAAAGAATGTTACAAAATCCCACTATTTCCTTTGTAAAAAATAATCTGAAAACCATAAATACATGTACCTGAGAATATCTCTCTATGAGCTGAAAATAAGATGCCAGATTTGAAAATGAGAATTAAATTCAGCTAGCTGAAATAAAAACGAAGTAACTTTTTTCCACTTTCTTGCCTTTTCTTATGTTGAAAAGACTCCTACTGAAATACTAAGCTCTATGAGTTTCTTTTTTTATGTAGTAGTTAAAATCTCCCAGGGTTTTTGGCATCCATATAAAATACTTTATTTAAATATAGAATGGCTCTACCAGTATCCTCTATTTCATGAACATCCCATATCTGAAAACATTCAGCATTAAATTAGATAATAATTCAGTAGTTTACTATCTAAAAAGATGATGCTCTTGCCCAGGGAAGAATGTGATCAACTTTACTGTGATTTAAAGGTATAATTTAAGGTCATATTAGCGAGTGTGGTAAAACAAAACATTTTCAAAACTCTAATCAAGGCAAAGCGTTAATACAGGTGGGGTTTTTTTTATAAAGTCTAAAAAATGTCAAATCAAACTTGTTAGTGTAGTTTCTAGTGGACCTTTAGAACTTGGTTTAGATAGAGCTTCCAAACTGTCCAGATACAACAGGTTTTTTAGAAGTGGTCTTTTGCTTCAGCCTGTATAACTGGTGTTTGCTCAAAAGGAAAATATAAAAAGGTACACTCCAGATCACACTTGAAAATTGATAAAAGTTCATTAAAACATAAATTAAATTATTTTTCATAAATTGCCCAATAGGAATCAGTGAAAATAAGAATATTTACAGTGGTTTAAGGATGTACAATTAGAATTCCAGAGTTTTATGTGAATTTGGGTTAAATTTATCAAGTTACTTTTTTGGGGGAGGAAAGTTTGACAAGAGATTCCTAAAATTCACACAGGTGAAGCAGTGTCTAGGGGCAAAGGATAATTCATTCCCCTTGGCTGTGGGAAATATGAGTTATTTCTGTCTTCTGCCTCAGGAAATTTAAACCTGCTTTTCCTACATGCTATTTCATAGCTTAATTACTAAATTAGAGGGTACTTTAGAGTGATAAATACGTATTATCTGTGGTTGATACTATTTTATTTTAAGTAAACGAACATTTACTAGTATTAATCTGAATTGTAGCTTTCTTACCTCTTCAGTGAATGCCACAACCCTTATAAATAATGCCAGATTCTCACTATCTTTTGCTTGCTTTCAGTGAAAATGGAAAAGAAAATAAGGAATGAATCACAGGAAATACAATAATATCATTTTTTTTAAAAAGTTTTTACTTAAAGATAGGTAAATAGATTTATTTTAACATAACAATTGTTTGGCAAAAATCGTGTATTTAATAGGCAGTATTTGCTTACGAAATTTTGAATTTGGATCTTGGATAAGAACAGAAATAAATAGTAAGTTGTCATGAAACCTATTCACAAAGCACCTTATTTTGGTAGCTGTGACAATATTTGCTTTCCTTGAGGTCTGTTTTGTCCAGCACACTATCTAACTAGAATTTCTTAAGCTTTTGGTGAAAACTACTCATCATGAAGGTATTTTCCACTGGATTCAAAATTTAAATATGTCTTTTACCAAACCTAAGTAAACACCACTAAATTAAACAAATTGTCTATGCCAGCTGGAAATGTGACACAAAGCTTTCATAATTTTTTTTTCCTTTTCAAAAGTTTTTACTATCACTGTACCATAAATTGCATTAACAGAGTAGGTATTTTATCTAACTGCGTTATGGACAGAGTTCTGTTGTTCTTTGCTTTTTCCCCTGTTTGTAACCAGCAAATCCCACTATTCAAACTGTTGTGCTAAGTTGTTTATGTCTCATGTTGGCATAATGACAATTAAACACATCACAGGCATGTGTAAGCCAGAGCTTTGGAGTCTTGAAACAATAGTGGTCTTCTGACTGCCAAAGTCGTCTTGCTCCCTAGAAACCTCATTTGCTAAGCTGTGATTTCAAAAGTGATTTAGGTTTTGAACTGTTACAACAGAAGAGTTGATCTGTTCACTAAAGAGAAAGAACAGGCCTGAAATACATTTCTCTTTAATGAAGAATTCTTTTGTCTTTTTGTGTTTAAATGTTGTTTTGCTTTCTGTGTTAGGTTATTACAGTCCAGCATATAGGTAGATGGATATGTTGGAGAGAGGACTCAGAAAGAAAACATTAATAGAAATGGCAAAAACATGTAGCTATTTCAGTTATCAACATCTTTGTTCATTGTGGAAGAATGGCCATGTGGCTATGGTACGTGGCTAGAGCCTAGGAAATTAAAACTTTCTTGTTTGTTTTTCACCTGACTTGTTACATATGACAGAGTTACTGCTTTTCTTTGTTTGCCTGTTTTGCAAAATAACATTTCAATGTCACTGAGGTGCCAGAGGCTAAATTAATGTGAAGTATGTCTGATCTTTAGATTAAAGATGGTAGAAAATGCAAAATTATGATGATTTTATTATCATAAAATTTTATTATCATAAAATCACCTTAAAAATATACAGAAAATGAGGTATCTGAAAACCAGCGTTCCAATGCATTTCATTTTCTGTATGTGTGAAGGCTTAACTCTTAGAGGTATTGTTCTTTGTTGATCTGTATTTGAAGTCATAACTTGGATGGACTAAAAAGATGCACGTGTGAGAGAGGAGGAGAGAGAAATTGTATAATGTGTATGTGTATTTGCTGAGTTTATGAAACACAGAAGACTAGAAGCAAAATGACAGTATGAGATCATTTTGGTAGAACATGGTTTCTCTTCTAAGCTTTTTGTTTTGTTTTACTTTATTTTACAGTTTGCCCAGCTGGTATCTGTCTACAAAACTTTGGGTCCGGAGAAGTTCCCTTTAATTGAGCAAACGTTCTATCCAAATCACAAGGAAATGGTACGTGCAAATACCAATACTAAATTTGCTTACTGTCTCTGTAAAACAGGAACTGTAAACACACAATTCATTTCCCCCATTTACTGTCTGTTTTAAAAGCCATTTTGGAAGCTTTCAGAGCGATGAGACTGGGTGACCACTTAAAAGCATTATGATGGTTAACTGGAAGATTTTCAGATGTGAAGGTAGTAATTTTTCAGCTAACCAACTTCAGATCTTAGAAAGATTAAATGCTTATAAAGACACTGAACAGCTATTAAAGTGCAAGAGTTACTTTTATGGTTTATTTTCAACCTAGTCCTTTATGATATGTTTGAAGTGTTTATTATCTTTGTAGATGATGCACAAGGCTATGTGCCTGTCAGTGTAGAACTTTGAACTCATCTAAAATCAGGGTGGTTATGACTTGTGACCTTCATGTACCTGAACTGACATCGATTCCCAGTTCTTTACAGACATAAATGCATTCATAAAAATAACACTTTAGTCATGACCTGTCTTACGATGCAGACCCTTTTTCCTTACTGAGTATATTTTTCTAGAGTATATTTCTTTCCTGAGTATATTTTTCTAGAGGGAAGTACTTTCAGCGCTGAGAGAAACTGGAGGGAGGCTATTTGCTGATTGAATAGACTAGCAGAAAAGCATCAATTATTTTTAGAATATAATCCATTCAGCACGTCACACAGCTGTGATTCAAGTACAATTGGAAGGTCGTGATAAACATGTTTAAGGTCCCCAAGCTGTAATTGCTGTGTGTGTGCCTTCAGTCTCTGGCTAGCACTTCGTTATCATAGGTGTCATCTAAGATAAGCCTCAGTGACAGCAGTTGACTAAGATTTCTTCTGAAGTCTTCTTTCTCCCACGTTTCTCTCATCATTTGGTAATAAACACAGTATGGTGCAGTTCTGCCATATTTTTTGATGTATTGCAAGATTGGCAGGATGGCTCTTCATACTGCTTTACTAGTTGTCTCTGGTTTCTTTGCAGTATTAACTCATAGATGTTTCCACTTCTCTTGTCACATATGACACTTCTGAAAAGAGCTTTCACCACACTTATGTATTTAGTAAATTTGCTACACAGAAGCTTTGTAGAGCCAAAGGAGAATGGTATTGATCTGGAGCAGCAGATCTAGATGTTGTCCCAGACAGTCAAAGCTTTTCAGAATGGAAGGGGTTTTTTGTTGATGGATTTGTCAGGAAAATACACAACTTTATAAATTATTATTTTTTTTTTTGCAAAGGAAGTGGTTTATGCCTTAGAGATTCGTTCATAACAGGTGGAGAAGGAGAACCACATCTCATATTTTGCAAGATGTTTTTTTAAATGGTAACAAGTTTTATGTCTCCCTCTTTTCCTGAGAATATCCAAGATTAAAGCTGGTTTATCATTTCCTGTGTGCAATTTATTGTTGCTTCTTCATTATTTTATCAGCTATTATCCAGTCTCCCCAGGGAAGTGATCATGGCACCAAGCCTGTTAGAGTTCAAGGAGCATCTGGACGATACTCTTAGTCATATGGTTTAGTTTTAGGTAGTCCTGCAAGGAGCAGGGACTTGGACCCAATGATCCTTATGAGTCCCTTCCAACTTGAGATATTCTGTTATTCTGATTTTATTGAAAAAGCAGGCCTTTTTAATGCATTGCTAAATTGCAGTACGTAGAAACAAAGAAAATAGCCTATAATTTTGGGACAAGAATTAATGTGTTAGCTTTATATTGTTACATAGCACGACCCTGTAGAAGGTCTACCAGTTCAATTGCAACCTGCGTCTTCAACAACTGATTGAATTCAAATTTGTAATAGAACACAAGCAAGAAAATGTGTGTGTGTGTTTATAACGCATATTTTGCTTAGGAGTATAACTATTTGAGTGGTTCTTCCCCCCTCTTTGTTCCTCTACATTGCTTATTAATGTCTGAACTGGTAAATTATTTGTCTTTAGGTTGAGCTTTTCAATGTTAATATTCTCCACAGCTGAGTAATTTTTTTACACATTTTTATGTAATGAATGTTAACCAAGAGAAAATTAATGCATTTTGATATTGCATTGCCATATGTAGTTTAGAGGTGCTGTAATAACTGATTGTGATGAAGCATATTTGTTTGTTTTTTGCTTCTGAAGAAATTACTTGGAACTTTGTGGCTTGAAAAATAATCAGGCAACATGGTAGAAGATAAAATTTTATTCAAATTTCTAGAATGGGTTGTAAGATGATCTGGATATCAGAGTCTCCTAGTTGAGGAATCATATCATGCTATTTAAATTTTGTTGGTTTTTAAACACTGTTTATTAATAGCTGGCCTCATTTGCATTTACTTTTACAGAATTTGGTATTTATAGTTCAAAATATTTTTTTGTAGTTCCTCTTGTGTTTGCTTCTTCCCTTCTTATCCTCCAAATCGTAACTTACAGCTCTCTCCCTCCCTTCCAGTGCAAACCAGTTGGGGTGGGGGGAGGAGCAGGGGAAAACTCCAAATCTCTGTGAATTGAGTTTTCAGCTGAGCGTGCCAGAGGTACAGTTGTGCTTCTGTTTCTTTGGCTTCTTTCATACTATGGTGATCATTTGTACCGACTCTTTAGACGGCAATAAAAGGTAAATAAACAAAGATGCCATTCTTTTGTGTAAAAATGGAGCTGCTTTAATGAAACACTTTTTGAAACAGAAACATTGATCTCAGACTGATTAAAACTATAGAAAATGCTGTACGGCTTTTTGAACTCATTGCTAGTTGAGTCATATCTACAGCCTTTCCCCAGTAATTAGTTCCCTTTATTTCACTACATTCCCACCTCTTATGTTCTCTGTCATGAAAAAAAAAGAAGGCTTTTGCAACATAATTGTTGGTCAATTTAATTAAAACTCGACTGGAACATTGAGAAAAAGCCAGCAATATTCAAGGTGTTGTTTTTTCCGCTGTTCACCTGTACAGTCTCCCTTCTCTGTTCTTTTTCCTACTCTTATCATAAGTCATGTGAGTCATTTTCAAATTAAAATCAAATGTTGTACTAGGCTATATTTCTGCTCTAATCTTTCATATAACACATACACAGTTTCAAGAAGTAAAAATAAAATGTAAAAATAATCTGCTGTTGATAATATATCAATGCCACTACAGTAAAAATCTTGATAGGAAAAATAACGTACTCGGAATGTTGTATTGTAGTTAATCCTTTTCATAATCTTTATCAGTGCTGAATCTCAGGGAGAATAAAACCTCATTCTGAGAGGGTCTTTTGTAAAGCTTTTCTTGCCATATTTATTGATATGAGGGGAAAAAAAAAATCTTCATACCATCCATTGTGGGAAGTTTGGCCGGATTTATGCTCAGACAGAAATCAAAGTGGATGGCCATTAATTTTGAAACACCTCACATGGGATATTTTATGGCAGGTCAAATATAAAATGTTTTTAAAACTAATTATGGTATACAATTCATATTACAGTTTGTTCATAAATATCAAAGAAAACATTTTTACAAGGTACATAAAGAAAGCAATCTGAGTTGGGTTAGTTGAGTTTAAGGTCTAATTACTATAAAACTGAAATAGAACTATGTTGAGTTCAAAACCAGAAAATATCTGTTTGCTGCAGAGTGCTATTCAAAAGACACCATTACGTCAAAATGGATTTGGAAACAAATGCTACACTGTACATGTATTGAATGGTAATTAGCCATGTGCTTGATTCAGACTTTGTATGGTTATTAAGCTCTTGCAGGCTTGTCTAGGAACTGTTTTGGTTTGACATGAGGAAATAAGGCCTGTTTTTTAAGTCTATCTGTAAATCGGTAATATAAATGCACAGCACTGACAGTAAATAGCACTGTCAATATTGTCTCTGCAATATCGATTCCTTTTTGGAAGCAATGTAGCCTTTTTATTTCACTTATGCAAGCAGCCATTATAAGTCTACGGTCCAAATTAGTGTTAGGTAGTTTTGGGGTTTTGTTCTGCTTTGCTAAAGACAAGCTAGGGCTTTACATTTGGCAGCACAAATAAATGGTGTTTTAATTTAGGATTGTAAATTAGAACAGCAAAACTGATTTACGGTAACTAAAAAGTGAAACATTAACTATTAAGGGACTTGTATTCCTCAAAGGAATAATGGTGTGCCTTCCTGTTGACCTTGCACCATTTGCACTTCATTGAAATTGTGTAACTTGAGCCACAAAAAAAGTAAATAAGAATATTTATTCTCACAAGAGTGTTTTCAAACCTATCCTTTAAATATGGATTCATGCAATTGTCAAAAAACACATTAGAAGCATGAACAGAATATGTCACAATATACAGTTGGGTTGTTTTGGGGTTTTTTCAAGTATATGTGATATATCCAATACAACATATTGCTGTCTGACAAGATACATGGGACATGCTGAATTTTATGTCCAAACTACTACTTCATTGAATTGAATGGAATTGGAGATGCCTATACACTTAAAGGTGTGCATATCTTTCCAAGTTTAAGTCCCAATGATTTCATAAAGACTCTATAGCAAACAGACTAAAGGAACTATTTGGAAAACTGACCCTTGACCCAGTAGAGAGTAACAGCTCTGATTCTTAATGAGCCCATAGGCTGGAAATGTCACACTATAGTCAGCAAAAAAAAGTGTTTGTGTTAAACCTTTAAATAGACCTAATCTAACCAAATGAGAATAGAACTATCTAAAACTCTGCCTGTTGTTCTAAATTCTCATATGAGGAATACATGAGAGTCATTTCTAGCCAAAATTGGAATGAAGTGAATGAAACCCAGTGGAGAAAACTGGAGAGAGTAAAATATGTCAGAAATGGCTGCTATTACAGATTCATATCCTGTGTGATGGTTCTCATCCAGTTTATAGAACACGAGCAGTTGGACAACTGTCTAAACTTTGGCATTTACTGAAAAAATTTCTTAAGTTTTACCACTGTGAACTGAATTATTTTTGTAAACTTAAATATGTGTGAGATTAGTTACTAACTACAGTAATAAATTCATAAAAGTTAAGACACTAAAAACTAAAAGGCAAAATACATCATAACGCTTCTCTAGTATAAGTTAATGAGTTACCAAATTCATTATGACAGAGTACGATGGGTATTCATGAATGAAAAATCATTAATGTAAATTTAAATGATTAAATATGGTCAAATATTTGAGAGCTTTATAGAAATCACCTGCAGTGTAAGTTAATCAATATCTCTTGCATATATTTTTGCATGAGTTTCTAAAGCCAATGTACTGAAATACAATGACGTAGTCACACATTTAGAGAGGCAAATACTACAGCTGCTATGATGATGGACATGGTTTCTGTAAATACAAGCAGTTTTAGCCTGTCATTATTGGTGTTGATTCTGTAAAATGCTGAAGCGTTAGAACATCTGGCTTTTCTTTCAACAAGGTATAGCTAGTCCATAGGAATATTTAATTAGGTCAGAGGATTTTGATTATCAAGGCTGGTTTTTAACTCCGTTATCAGTGAAAGTTACAACTCTGTAACATAACGAAAGCTATGACGAGTAACAAACAAAATAGGGAGCACAGATTGTTTTAATCACAGAAGTGTTCAACTCGTTTCAACAGATAGGGAAATACAGGGCTTTTTGAATCTTTTTTAATAGTACATTGTTATAATACTTTACATATACACTGTACAATAATTCTTTTGTATCAGAAGACTTTCATACAGAAAAAAATAGTTCTATAAAACATTCCATAGTTGTTCAGAAAGATTTGGAGTAAAACATGGGACTCTCTTAATCTGTAGGTTAACAGAAATAGGGGACAAAATTCTGGCAATTCATTTGTTCTTATACATTCATATTGGTAAAAGGGAAACTTGTTACGCCTTAGAGGACACGGAGGAGCATTCTCAGCTTGAGCCTCTCTGTACAAAGCATAACTTTACAGAGTAGCTACCTCCAGGAGATTTGTTCCTCATCTTGCATGAGTGCCAGTTCCATAGACTGGTACTTTAGCGGTACAGGACAGTATGTTTTTGTTTCTAAGCAACAGATACATTAGACAATGGCAGTTCAAAGCTGTGAGCGTGCAGTGTGTGGTGGAATTAGACTCCAAGGCTTTGTAGGAAGTGATCATTTTAAGGTTCGCTGATATCAATAAAGTCTTTCTCTGAGGGAGGATCACCTCGGTACCAGCTGCAAGTGCCATCACTTCTCTTGATACAGGCATAGTGCTTGGCTTGCTGCCCATATAGCTTTCTTTCTATCAGCCAGTCTGTCCAGAGGCACTCATTTGGTGTAGTGACTGAACAGGGCACCGTGTAGCAGGAAGTAATCTAAATGTGAAATAGTACATTAATTCAGTATATGGCAGGTTTCTTTAAAATGCTATTTATTCTGAAATAATATAAAATATGTGGTGTATAAGAGAACAGTTCCCACCAGTGAAAACTGCTAGTGCCTGTAAGGTGGGCTCCGCCATTAGCCAGTGTTTTGTTCTGTACTTACTTTGCAGCCACAGCCCATTTGATATCTCTGGTTAAGACTCCTCTTTTGAGACAAGGATAAATCATCCCATGGTTCAATGTAGTTGCATAAATGGATGAGGACTTTACCATCACTTAAAATTTGGCCTACAGCATGGAAAATAAGAAAAATAAGGCAAGCAAGTAAAACTGTTTTCTAAATACTGAAATAAATTGCAAGAATACCTGAAGTTTTTAACTAATTGCATGAAATTAGTCATATTTCACACTTTTTCAATTAATGTAATTATAACTGAGAGAACTGTTCTGCTGGTTGCATGCTGAATAAATGTAAAAGATTTAAGAAGGATATTTTTCAAAAGATGCTGATAAGCCAGCAAGGGATCGATGCAAATGCAGTAGTACATTAAACTAGATTTCAGAACTCCAGAGAAAAATCTGAAATTGCTTAGAACCCCAAATCCACATACACGTAGGCATGTGTTGTCTCATTGAGTATGTTTGCATTCCTGGGAAAATCAGTACTGTTGGTTTTAAACCAATAATAATAGCATACTTCTTGTTTACTAATTACATCGTTACTGACGTGGACTTCCTTTGAAACTGCTTTAGGATTGTTGGATGAAGGATGGAAAACACGTAAGATCACAGTATAACTGCAGCTTTACACAATTTGTACATTTCATTGTGTTTGTATTATTTAGTACATAAATATATTATTCTTTAACAAGGGCTGGTGTATTTTTGCAAAGTCAATCTAAGCAGTTACTTCTGGTTTTATAGGTACATCAGTTTTGTTACATTTTACCTGTCAAAAGATACTGTTTTTTGTTGTTAGCTTCTAGTTTTACTCCACAGAGTGACGAATCAAGAGGGGTATAGACATACTGGACATCCTTGAGCTTTTGAAATCCTTTAAACATCTGAAAAATATCAGGAACACAAAATCAGTAGTGGAAAACAAACATGGAAAAAACGGTTGCAAACAACAGCTGAAAGAAATATATGGTGTATCAAAAAGTCTCTGAAGTCTGAACTTACATGAGAAAATACCAACAATTAGACCCCTTCTCTACACTAGATGGAACATGTCCATTATTTTTGGAAGGAAATTAGGTCTTCATGTTTTTTAATGTGCTTTTTCAGTGTTTTTAATGGATATTTAAAGCTTTCTCTTCAATTCATATTCTACTGGCATCTTCCATTTAAGGAGTAATGCAGAGACAGCATTCCTCTCAGACAAGGTGCTGCAGTGTTGTAAAACGCAAAAATTTCTCAATATATTAATATGGGAAATTTTATCTTGATCAGTGTAATGGTGTTTGTCTTCAAGGACGGGAAACGTGAAGAAACTGAGCGTTGTTCTTAAACATTAAAGCAAGCTGGTTTTCCACATCCAGAATTTTGCCCAGTGCGGCCTTCCCAGATAACTGTTAGAAAATGGGATCCAGCTCTTAGAATTTATAGTCCACGGCACCAAAATGGGTAGGTTCAGGATCAAAGCCTTTGCAGCGTCATATTGGCTGCTCCTTAACTAGCATTTCCAAGTATGAAAATAATTCTTAAACAAGCCATTAAAAGATCAAAACAAATTTAGTTGTGTCCAAATGTGAGAAGGGACCGTAAGATGCTAATCAACCTCAGAATGCCTGTCATCACCTAATATGACATAACTGAAACCCCAACACGTCGGAGGCCCCATTTAGTGACATCATGCTGTGCGTTGACAGCTGTGGACAATTGCAGGGCTCACAGCTCCCAAGGGCAGGCTCTCTCAGTTGCAGCTGGCGTCACTGGAAAATGTGTTCGCGTTACTCAAGTGCTCTCAGGAGATTTAAATAGTACAGGGCACTAGAAAATACGCTGTAATATGTTGATTTTTCTGAAGGCTTATTTATGGAATAAAAAAAGCCAAAGTTGTTGTCATTGGGCTTCTGTTCCAAAAATATTAGATGTGAAATTGAAACACTTAGTAGAAAAAACAAACACACCAAACCCAACCAAAACAAAAACCAAACCGGTGTCCTGTGCAAAGCGGCAGTGAAAATAATAGAAAACATACATAATGATGATGAAAATGTGCCTAATTTTATTAGATAGAAGTAGTCTGGTATGTCAGCCCAACGTACAAGTTCTCAGAAGGATGGCCAGAGGAGGACGCAGGAGCCCACTGCACATGTGTTGCGGAGAATCTGCCCGATCTCTAACCCAGCGCTTCAGTGGGAGCCCCAAGCCTTCCTCACTCCCAGTAAGAGCCACTGGATTTCTGCCACCTTTGAAACTTGAATCCCCTGCTTCTACTCTGCTTAAATCTGCCTTATTCAGGGTGTGGGTACTAGGCACAGGTGTCTAGTACATAGTAACTACCTGGACTGTGCAAGTACCCTCTGATTTGAGTTCTCTCCACATGCAGAAACCTTTGGTTGGGCTACAATGTATAGTAGGGTACTTTTCTTCTAGTATCTCACCACTTGATCTACATTAACTTCAGAGGCATTATGCTGACAACACAAATCGATTCAGCTATAAAAAATAAATAAATAAATATCCACGGCAACTTATAATGGAGATCTAGTTAATATTTAAAAGAGTTTGGTGTTTGTTTTGTCGTTTGTTTTTTTTTTTTTAAATTACAGTCTGACCTCTCTCATGTTTTGACCTAGAAATTTGCTAAAGCATTTCTTAAGATTATAATTTTCTGTTTAACTCAGTAAATCCTATTTGATCTTCTCAGTCATATTCTCTCACCTGCTAAAAGTGTGGATACATTCTCTGTAAAGGGACAAGATGGCTTGATTAATTTCTGCATTGTGGTGTGGTCCGTTTACATTTGAGGTTCTGGTAGGACTTTTTTGAGGTAGGAAAATAGGGTGAGGAACTGGGAGAAGAGAGAGATGCGAGCCTGATGGCAAAGTCTATATTGACACTGTCCCTGCCCTTCTGAGGTATATAACCGAGACCAGTACACAGCTATTGTTGTAAGATTTTAGAATACTTCTTTTTTTAAGACTATCTGTATTACTTTCCAGTGTCCTGGGCATGTTTGTGTTATAACAGTTAAATTCTTCTTTATTCTGTAAGCCTTTTCAACTCTATTGAGGCATATTTTCTTAGCTTTATATACTGATTAATATCTAGCATTAAAACTGCGTGTATCGTTGTAAATTGTATATACCGTTGTGTTTAGCTTAAATACCTCCTCATATTCCCACTGTGAGAGGACCCCACCCTTTTGTAAAAGAAGTCTGATTCTTTCAGTGGGTTTCCATCCATGCAGCTTGTGTGGAAAATACTTAGCAGTTTTGGTTATACTAGTTTAATTTGGTAAAATGTGTTGATTTCATGTATGAAAGTAATATCTTGGGCCTTACTTCACTACTCTGGTAATATACGACAGTGTCACAAAAGCTAATGGCACTGTTTTAATATTTATCTGGGTCCTCAAAGTAAGTATAATGACCATGTCAGTAACAAAAATATTATGAAGACAAATATTGAATTGCATATAAATCATGTGTTTTCTTCTCTCTTTAGTATAATGCTGTAAATATTGCAATAAAAGAAAATAACAGTAAGTGAAAAAATGTATGGCTTCTTAACATGCCAACCCATATATATAAAATTAATAAACCCCATCATTATTCTTTTTTTTATTTCTGAAAATGAATAACAAAATCATATTTAATATTTCTGTCCAAAAGTACCAATGTTTTAATGCTAAGCCTAATGCACTGGATTTAAAATAACAGAAATAAAATTTTTGTAGCAGGAGTAGCATAAACCAGCCACACAAATGTTACATGTCAAACAGCCCAGAGAACAGTATAAAAGAGAAGGAGCAGCATTTTGCTGAATTTACAGTTGCAGTAAAATGTAACCTCTATATGTTCTGTGTTTCTTTTCCAAGAGGGGAGAAGAAGTGCTGAGGCATGTGTGAATATGTGTGTGGCTTAAAAAGTATTCACTAAACCTAATCCTGAATTGATAATTGTGTTTTAGCTTGATAGATCTTAGAGCTGAAAAGAGATGATTAGAGAGTCTATTCTTATTTTCTGTGTTCTATAAAGTGAATTCCTAGCCTTTATGGATTTATTTCAGTGTCACAGTGAGTTTACTAGCCATCCCACAAAAGATTTGCAGTTTACAGAAGCTGCTATTTGCTCGCCCACTCTGTGTTGCGGAGATTTCAGGCCAAAATCCTTCTGTTGCGTTTGATGGAGACACTGAGCAGAGACCTGGGTCCCGACACAGCTGAGCAGCCTGTGTGCCAGGGTGGAAGCCTCAGCTCCTACCTCTTCTCATCTGTCTTCTGGCCAGAAATAAGAATTTGAAGGGTGAGACTATTATGACCAATTTGTCTTTAGTGTAAGCTTGCATGTAATGATGAAG
>NW_009609912.1:53179-80697 GCF_000690535.1 Cariama cristata
TTAGAAAATAAATCTCTCTGGTTTGTCCAGTCCTAGCTGATTGGCCTTCTGAAGCTTAGTGGAATTAAATAAAAATCTCTTACTGATGCCTGAGTTTTGAATAGGCCTCCATTTACGAAAATTCGTGAGAAACTCCAAAGTAGCTCCAATATCTGAATGTATTTCAGAGATTTCAGTGTGCTGTTACTGAAGAACAGGATTATTGACTGAAAATAATAACATAGACTAGACTTCTCATTATTTTGTGCTCAAGTATGAGATGATTTGCATTTCTCTAAGGTTACTGAAGTGTTGCAGAGTAGCAACAGAAAATTAAAGTGCTAATGGGAGGAAGGAGAATCGCTTTGGTATTTATATGCTAATTTCTGGAAAGAAACATTTTAAGATATCCTTAATAGTTTAAGAAGACAGAAAGTGGCAGATGCTGAGGAGTTTTGGCTTTTATTTTAGCAAGGTAAAAAGAATTGGCTTGTTGAAATTGCTATAAAACCTTAACAGAAGTCATGTGCAATAACCATCCATGTGAATATTTTGAGATATTCTTGTTTACCACAGATTTTTCTTAGTAAAACTCCTGTGAGGTGATCTACTGATAGAATCTGAAGGATTGAAATTTTTTTTAAAGCATTTAGCCGTTCATAATGGTCTACTTAAGTGTTCCCCGTAAATGTAATAATACAAATCAATACAAATACAAAATAATATTCTATGACAAATGAGAGATAAAAGTACCTAGAAAACTTAAATAAACCAACCAACCAACCAAAAAACTAACACATTTTAATTGAAAGAGACTACCTATTTTTTGTGTATTCCAGAAACAGGTAGATCATGATCTTTTTTTACATCAGTGAGAGTTTGATGGTGACTTGAATAGGATCAAGATAGGTCTTATTAAAGTACATTAATGAATGTCTCCTTACTGGAGCTGAACAAATAATGGAAAAATCCTGTGAGATCCTGAATGACTGCATTTTTGGGTGCTCCCACTTTGTGTTTGCTTTACTAGCAACATTCGTACAAATGGATTTTTGTTTATATGAATATCAGGGAAGGACTCTTGTGTCTGCAAATATCCCTATTCACTTATGAACAATGGTCTTTGCTATTTCAGCTGGAAATGCTTTCTTCTGTTTATAAAGTTTGCATCATCCAGTCAGAGAATTGCAACATAGGTGATTGAGTACCCACCAGAAACAGCAAATGTATTGAACGCTATTCATTAACTGAAGTAGGTTTTCATAAAGTCTTCATAAAGCAATTGTGAATAACAAAAATCTTCATCAGAATATAGTTACTTAGCAAGCAACTCATGAATATCAGAACAACTTCCACCCCCCGCCTTTGTTTTATCCCTACTTTGATTTATTCTGTGTAGTTCACCTGAGTCTAACCGTGGAGGCATCTGGAGCCTTTTCCAGCTTTAAAGTATTTAGGGCTAAGTTGTAGTCATATACATAGGTTATCAGCATTGAACTTCAAAATAGCCAAGTGATTCCATGTACCTTTATTTGTTTGATTTCATACCGGATCATTTTGTGGGTATCAAGAGGATCATCACTGGCAGGAACCACCTTTTCACTGGATATTTTTGCTCGAATCACTGTAACACAGAAAAAGATTTAAATGCAAATAAGTATATGCTTAATTTTACAAGCAATAATGAAAATTATATTGATAGATTTTAGCATTGTTTTTATACTTTAGCTAGAAGTAGATTTTAAGGCTTGTTACTATAAGACTAGATTGAGTTAACTCCTGAAAATAAAAATCAATGGGTTGCATATGATATAAATCTGAATTTCCACAAATCAGGAAATCTGAATTGAGTTACCACTCAGTTTGGACAACAACTGTCATCAAAACCTTTGAAAGAGTTGAATTCCATAAAATTTTATAAAACACCCATCATTGTAATTAGTGAACAAAGGCAAGGGACATTTCTGTTGATGACAGAAGAATTGTTGATCAATTAAATAGACTTGAAGATAATACTCTGAAAGACCGTGCCAGACAAGATTAAAGCATCAATTTTATGCATGAAATCAGAAGACAAGAAGAGACTAGTCTTTCATTTGTTTTGCTGAGACTATAGATTTTAGGATTTTTCTTAACATGTCATTAGTTGTGTTAACCTGTATAAATTAATTACTCCCTCTTTTGATACGTTGTATTTATTTCCTATTCTTTAAACAGGGGAAGTACAAGATTTTATGAAAGAAGAAATGGTTTCTTTTCCTATCTGTTTGTTTGAGGCATGTCTCTTGTATATACTGTTTTGAATATACCAGGACTATTAGGCACAGAGAATAACAGGATTCTGAGAATATGGTATACGGCCAAACCATCTCCCCAAAAGTATTTAAAGTCCTGTTTTTCTTGGTTCTGGATGGCCGCTATTACAGCTCCCCTGCAGATGTAGCACTTGTTAGAACAAACAATCTGTATCTGCATGGAGAGATACTGGCAAAGCCTGAAGCAATCAACAGTCGTCCCCCACTTCAACTCTTAAGTCCAATTCGCAGCTGGGCAGAGATGGATCTGTGCAAGGACATCTGCATCTGCAGGTATGATGGAGACATGAAAGTATTCTTCAGTGTAAGGGCAATTCTCAGGCACCACCTTCTTTATTTTGTTTTTGTTTTTCATTATGAAAGGAACCATTCTATCAAAATTAGTATGAAACAGGCATGATGTTTCATAGAGTAAATTAGGTTAGAAGGAACCTGAGCTCAGGGCTGTGTGCAGCTGAGTTTTGAGTATCTCTGAGGATGGAGATTCTGCAGCCTCCCTCAGCCCCTGTTCCAGGGTTTGACTGCTCTTACAGTGAAGTCCTCATACTTCCCATTCACTGAAAAAAATACGAAGCTGATGCTTTTGGCATCAAAATCATGCTTTTCCCGCCAAAACATTTCTTTGATAGTTTGACCTCTAAACATCATATCTAAAGAAAAGGAGTAAGAAAGCCAAATTGTAATTTTCCTTACAGCCAAATAGAGGTCAGTCCCATCCAATAATGGGCCATTCTCATTTCCTCACTTATTAGCAGAGCAAACTAGATGTAATAATCAACATGATGCAGATGCCTACAGCTTCAAAGCTTGAGTCTTCTGTCTTTTGGCACAATACTCCCTCCTCCCAAGCCATTTAAACTCTTTAAAGGAGCATTTTAGACTTATGGGTTGGATTGGAAGGAAAGAGTTCTTTTAAGTATCAACAGCAAATTCCTCATTTCAAATGGTAAGTGGCAGCATCTCTTTAATCATCTGCAGATGTGTTATGTTCCCACAAATTAACAGTACTTCTTAAGTGCTTTGATCTAATTCCAGATAAAAAGTGTTGTGGATTGTGTGTACTGTACTGCTGGAAAGGTCGAATTAGAATCATGTTGTTTTGTTTTGCGATGCTTTCCTTTGCATCATTTCTTCCTAAAAAAAGGTTTGCTCATTAAAGACTTCATTCAATATAGAAGGTGAGGGGTGAGACAACAGGAGTTAGCTCCATTATTTTCTTAAGAGCATAACATGGTTTATGTGCAGGAAATCTTTTTCTGCCTACTCAATGCAAATGTTTGTAGGATAATTAAAACTACTTTTCCCTTTATGTTTAATATTGAAACATTATTCATTTTCATATTTTTCTTAAATTACGCTTCCTAGCATCTGAGAGGAGCATTACAGATGATCAATGATAGCTCAGAGGGTCTCCATGGAGTTATGCAAGACTGAAAGTATAACATTTTAGGGTTTGTCATTAAGAGATCTTTTTCTAGGTGTGTAGAAGAAAATGAAAACTACTTTTATGTTGTATGTGTTTCATTCATTTGTTTGTTTAAGAGAAAGTTTCCAGATGGCAAACGAAGAACAAATTGAGATTTTTTATTTTTTTAATGACACAAAAGTTTTATTGTTACAGTCTGTCTAAATCTTTAGTTATTTGTATTTTACTTTTCTGTTCTCCTGAAACCAGATTCAAATGCACACAGATCTTTTGGGGCCTTTTAATCCTTCTTGGTTTTCTTTTTTCTGTGCTTTAATATTTTTTTTTTTCAATCAGTGTCGTCTAGCTGTCTCCTAAAACCTCTTATTCATGTGGTTGCTTCTGTTTCGAACCACAAGCACTTCCTGATTTAGCATTCCTGGGCCTAGCCATCTCCCTCTCCTCACTCGTGGTTCGGAGGGTGGTTATAACTTAGGATTCCTCCTAGTCTGCACTTCTTTTCGAGAAATGGTTTCAAGTATACCATGGCTGGCTCGGCTTCTCCTCTCTTTGACTGAGAACAACCTCTGGTTGTTTAAAGTAATAATGTCATTTTATCTGTCAGAAAGTTACTGGTTCCTTGTAAGGAATTTGCATATATGAAATACATACGCAGAACTTTCATATTCTAATGCCAATAATTCAGTCTGCCTCACATTCATTCTGCATTAAAAATATATACTATTTCTCGAAAGACGTTCCCTCTAATATTTCAGTAGTAGGATGTTGCATTTCTGTAGAACTCGTATTTTGTAACTCATGGTGCTTTTCTAAAATTTAAACTTCATCCCCACTTTGTAGCTGAAGGTTGTCTCGGGTAACTGACCTGAAAGGAAGTTAATGTGATCAAAGCCATGCAAGAGTCGGGTAGAGCCTCCGAACAGAAATCATACTGGCAGTTGTTGGGTCCAGCTCACCGTGTCAAGTTGCCACTTCTCTGAGCCACTTTGATTACTGATGTCATAGCAAATTGCATTATAGGAGGACAGTGTTCTGTTTCGTAAATCAGCTTGGCTATTGGACATTCATTATTAGAAATGTCTTAAGAACATTTTTATTCCTTCTTTCCTGAATAATAATAAACATCTCCCAACCATTTCTGCATCAATAAAAGGTAATTTTGAACTGGGTAAAGGACAGAACTTACTTAGTATAACATCAGATATATTTGTATTTATAGAGTCAGCAGAAAAGTGTTGGGTTTTATACAATACAAAAGTGTTTGTATACAATAATGGTAGAAAGTTAGGCACTAACTGCGTCTTTCCCAAACCTGAGTGATTTCTCTCTGAAATTAGCTGCACTAATTAGTTACCGGTAAATAAACTGTACCATCAACTTGTGTATTAGAGATTTTTATGATCATGAGGAACTACTTACACTAGGGGCTTTTTAAAAAAGAAATTCACCGCCATTAGATTAATTTTACCACACTACAGTGACATATGCAATGAAATATGACCATCCTTTTCACAGAAGAGGAGACCCAAAGAATTGAGTGGGATACTGAAGGCCCCTTACCAAGTCATAGATACAAATGGAATCAGAATAAAGTAAATCCCTGCGCTTTGTCCACTGAAATTCGTGTGTCCCCTAAAAGTAGAATCTTTTTCAACTCTTGAGTTATTTCTAAGGCATTAACAAAGGGAAGACTATTCAGTGAAGAATTACTCTCATTGTTACAAGTTAGTTTTATTAAATAATATATGATACTATTTTATATAGTAGTATTGTACTTATACAAGTTTTAAGATGATGCTATTTAGCCTTTTTCCTTAACCTGTCAGTCACAGTACTATTGTTTGAAGATAGGCAACTTTACTCAACAAAAGTAATAAACTTTATTACTCCTTCAAAAAGGAAAACAAATTGGAGTTTACTCTCCAGATTAACTTTATTATCCTAAGAAACAGGACGTAATGGAGAAGGTAAGAACTGATGAATAAATGAGATATTTTTTCCCCAGTATCTGTTAAATATCAGCAACCATATAATGAAAAATACTTACGTAGGAAAATACTTAAGATATTACTGGACATAAGAACAAGAAATCATAATTGCTTATGTGCATTCTTACTTTAAATATATAAACCTAAAATTAAATAAAATATAATTAAAAATAAAAATACTGCTAAGAAGAGTATAAATTTTAAAGATGGACAGATAGGGAGGCAGATCCTTGGAGCTTTGAAAATCTCTTTTGTCATCTGTTTGGACTCTAAAAACACTCAAGCTACATCCTGAACAAAGTTGTCAAGTGTGTTAAGATCACAGTACTACGAGAAATACAGACTACTATTAAACTGTAAGTTTGGTTTAGTTCAGTATTTCTTTTTCTGGGGTATGATTTCTATCAGAAGAAAAATATTTCACTGTCTTCTAGAATTAAAAGAGATTTATAGAGTATTATCATGATGGATGCATCCAGTTTGAAATATTAGCTGCACTGGAGTTTTCATTATATCAGTGTTAAACTATGTAATACCTACGATTCGTAAATGAATATATTTTTGGTTAGGGAGTTGCAGCTTAAAGCAAAACTCCATAGTTAATGAGCTCCAGTCCTTCAGCAATAGGTAGGTTCATGAATAGAAAGGCAAGGTTGTCTACTCTGGGATGTCTTAGCTGGTTTTTGTGACAATAAGGGCTAAATCCTGTCCCTTAGCTTTGCAATAGATTCTGAGGGCCATGAACAAAGAAGTGTGGTTCTGCATGCAGAGGAAGCCGTAGTACTGGGACTCTGCCAGCCATTTGTGTTCCTGGTTTGCCCTGGCATTTATGTCCTTTTATGCCCCTCTAAGGCCACTTCCAAATTTTAGAAACAGCATCTCCATCATTGACACTGCACCAAAAATAGGCAGCTACATAAACTGCAAAGGAAAGTCTCTGATTTCTTCTCCTTTTTGGCTGAATATTCTTGCTGCTGGGGTAGGTTAGCCCTCATTAAGAAAATAAGAGCAGTGAGTCCTGACATGTCCAGATAATTAGATCCCTTTTTAGATCTGAGATCAGAGCTAGGAGTAGCGACATCTTTCAAACAGGCATCTTGAGAAAGAATCAGTGTTTCATTTGTAGCCGCCAGTTCACTTCAGACTGTTTACAGACTACGGCATAGCTATCTGAATTGAAATTTAACCTTCATCACTTTTAAACGGTCTTTCAAGAAATTACAAAAGTTTCTCTCGTAGCACACAAGTTTATAATCAGAATCAGCTTTGCTACAAAAACCTTGAAATGAGACTTAAAACACTATATTGGCAGGAAAAGAAAGATGTAAGTTACTAAAAAGTTATGAACAAGGTTGTGATAATGGCTCATGCAGCTCTTTTTTTTTCTTATATTTTATTGCCTCAGTTTAGCCCATTCATTTCATTACCTAAAATATGAGGAGTGATTTTTGAGCACTTATTTCTACCTGTCTCTTTAATGGCTGACACTTCAATCAAGCTGTTGCCAGATGCTATTGCTTTTGTAGGGATAACAAATAAGTGGCATGAGGAGAGGGATCTAAATAAAAGTGTATTGTTGTTATGTGGATGGGTTATGGACGGCATCCCAAATATTTATGGGAACAGAGAGAAGAAAGCGTCCAAATGTGCAAAAATAGAAAATAAAAGTGTTTTTTCTGAAATTATATAACAATCAGAGTATGAAGTAAAGCAGAGCTATGGACGCATAATATGTATGTACATAATTTTGAAGGCCCCTGTATTCAAATGAACTTTTATATATAAAAATTTGTCCTTTCACCAAAATGAAAGCATTCATATACACAATATGCAGCAGTTTCTGCTCGCTGTTCTACTGTAAGATTACTTAAAACGTCTATCTCTCTATCAGAACTTTTTTTCCTCTTTGGGGTGCAATAGCTTAAACTTGCAACATAAATGTCTCATTCCTGGAGGATCGTACTTGGAGCATGGGTCAAGGGGAAATGCCACAGTGACAACTGCAGGAGCCCCAACAGCAGAGGCCTTGAGTTTATTCAAAACTTGATGTTTCAATTCAAAAATCCTCTTGTCCAAAAGTCTTACTGATTTTTTTTTTTTTTTTTTTGGGGGGGGAGGTGGGTTTGGTGGGGTTTTTTTTATCAAAAGCCTCTATATTGACACTTTTTTCTCAAAAGAGATTAATGAAAGAGGTTTGGTCTTCTGGATTTTGCCTCATTGCAAACACTTTTGTGAGATCCAATGCTATTTTATATACCCAAAGTAAGTAAATACCAGTGCTAAAGAAATTGCAGTAATTCTTACTCATTTGCCTCTGTTCCTGCACTTTAGCAGTTCTCTTGTCTGATCACAGCTACTGAAAATATGGCTGGAATATGACAGTGGCTTTACTGCATCTCGTGTTTATACGCTCACTGAAAGCATTTCTCAAAAGATCATTCAGGAGAATAGAGTCCAAGTGGTTTGTTTGAAGCTGTAAAGATCAAGTTTCTAGGGCCAGTGATCTAAAATAATTGCATGGTAAACCAGGAGACAACTGAAATGAATCTGGGCTTTGCAGGCCAAGTAGGGTTGCTATGTGAAATGGCTTTTTCTGTTCATGTGATGATATTCTTGTATTACTTCCAGCTATCGGCTTTTTCCTTGATTCTGAGATCTCCATTCTTTGTTCTGAGTAGTGGAGAGGTGAAGGGCTTCTTATGAAACAGTTGTAAAACTGTATTTATACTCTTTAGTATTTATGCTGGTTTTGTAACCTTCACGATGAAATGGGGGTTATCTTCCTACTTAGTTGGGTGTATCAAAATAGAAATTCATAGTAAATCCTCAGTTTACCTGGTGGTAATTCTTACCGATGCTAATACAACTTTACACCATCTGATAAAGATACGCCTGTCTGTTTTTAAGAACATAGTCTCCTCATTTGTATTAATTATAAAAGGCTTTCTTAATTTTATATGCCTTAATTTATCTTGTGGTCTCATAAGGGAAACTTCCAGAATTGATGCATTAACTAATCAGTGACATAATACCAAAGACTTTCATTTGAATATTGGGATAAACTACTTTGAAACAACTAGAGACTGCAGTACACAGTAGTATAGTGCCTCAGGTTACATTACAGCCAGAACAAAACTCTGCCAAAGTTGTCTGTTAACAAACAGTTGCTACCAAAGGATGGGTGATTATCTTCAGAGTGTTTACCTATGGGAATAAGAAAGAAAGGGTTTTATTAGCACTCTGTCACTCTCTATTAGTGATCAGTGCAATCCAGGACCACCCTCCTTGTAGTATACAAGTGCTAAAATATTTTGTATTCTCTAAGAGAAGAATGGGGGCACATATGGTAATGAGATTTTCAGCAGTGCCCATCTTCACTTTTGGAGGTGAGTTAATTCAGCAGATTCACTATGAGACTAGAGAGGAGAGGAAGCTTGAAATCACAGGAGGAACTGTAATTCTTTCCTCCTTATAACCAAAGAGCTGCTCGAGGTGGAATTTCTATGTTCAGAGTAGTCTGGCCAGTATACACAATTGCAGGTCAGATTTGCTTCCAGTTTAAGTCAGGTACCTATCTGTAACTGGCCAAAAACTTAACTGTGACCAACCAGAAAGCAAACTAACTAAAAGTTTGCAAGCAGAACTGGCCTCATCTGCCATATTCACCTAAACTCAAGTTACGGTAAAATAATGCTAGGAGTCCAAGCTAAAGTCTGAAGATAGGGAATAGAAACACTATTTCCTTTACCTTCTTTGTGTCTGGATGCCATAGATACAATACAAAGGGACCATCATAACTTTGGTTTAAACTCACAGGTATTGCTAATGCTGCCAAAAAGAGACAATTTGTTCAAAAGAAGGCGAAAGTTATTGATTGACTTTAAGATAAAGTTTTAAAATAAGTAATTAAATACCTATTGTGTAGCTTTACATATACTTCAGTATTTTTAAAGCAGATTAGAGTCTTAAAAATATTTTTTAGGAGAATAAGGATTTTTATTTTCTTATATTCACTTTTCAGTATTTGATTTGCTTATGTTAGCTTCCAAAAGAATTAGCAGTAATGCAGTCTCAGTTATTTGAAATCTCTGAAAGAGAGAGGTGTGAAATACAGTAGATAGGTCTGTACTGTATATAGGTACTTGAGCATTCACATACTATTCACTTAGTAAGAGAATATGTGTATCCATTGATATGGCAAGTAGTTGTGGAAGTCTTTGCGTGTGTTACGTATGTCGCTTGGAGCAGGGATCATGTCTGCTGCTTTTCAATGAAACAAAGTAATGAGTAATACTATCAAGTGCCAGTACCATGAGAATAATGATATGGCTTATTAAGTTGCCCTTAACCTGAAATGTTTCAGGCCTTTTCAAAGCAAGTCCCTTAACAGCAAATATTCTGGTTTCTCTGTTCATGCTGAAGGATTTGCCAACTATAGTCTCATAAAAATGCCATTATTTTTTATCCTGTTCCCATTTATAATTTTCATCATTTTTCTCTGCTCTGAGTCCAAAAAAAGGCTCTGCTAGCGCTCTAACTCCATTTCATATACGTTGAGTTGAGATGATCTGTACTGCGTGCAAAAAGGTCTGTACTCTTTTCAAAAACTACTCTGCTTTTTATTGCTTCAGTTATTTGGTTTTCAACTTGAAGGCATGTCAGTCGTTATCTTTATTTATGCTAAGTAACCTGAGTTAAACTCATAGGCAGCTTGCACTTTTGCAAATTGACTCAAATTTATTTATGATCTTTCAGAATCTGGTTGTTACGAATTTGCTGGAACACTGAAAGGGCTTCATCTTCTGTTCATTATTGTACTGATTTTTAACTTCTTTAAAGAAGAATTTGGCATCCATGTGGTTTAGGTTCCGTCCTTTTAATGCAAAACATGTCTGTTTCTTTCTGTTCTTCTATTTTATATATATACGTTTTTATGATATACGATGGCCATAGTTCTTTCTATGTTGAGCACTTCCAGTCAGCTAAAGACCACTTCTGACATGGATGTTGAAATGCTTTACCATCAGTTTGTTTTGTTGGGTTTTTTTAATCAAAATTTGCTGGCCATCATCATCACCTCTGAAAAACAGTTTCATAGTATTCACATCTTTTTTTCTTCTTATACAGAAGACTCTAGATCTTGCGGAGACGGGGGTAGATTGGAAGTTGAGACTAGGAGCTGAATAGAAACTGATGCATTTTGTCAAAATGGTTCACGCAGGGTTCGTGGGAGGTCAAAGATGACTCCTAGATTCCAACAGGAGTGCTGCCAAATTATTGACTATAATACCAGTTTGACTATGGGATAGATACAACAATACAGTCCTTTGAGAATAAATCTGGCAAATCTTTGTGGTGCCTGATGTTGTCACGGCCATACAGTGCAGGTGTTCCACACAGTTTTGCTTTTGATGCTTACAACATAAAGGAGACTGCAACCATTCTTTTGCAGTGTTGATTTCTGAATTATTATGCAAGCTTTTAATTGTTTCAGACTTAATAGAGAGAGAGATGATTACTTCAGACTATCTGCTGAGATGTGAGATCATCCTTATTCTTTTGGAAGTGGAAACTTAGCATTAAACCCCTATACTTTCTTTTCTCTTTTGAGAACCAAGCAAGATGCTATTGAATGATATTTAAACAGCTGAAAAAGAACAAATGTGTTTAGCAAACAGTTCATCTATCAGTTTATCTTTCAACAAGACAGATCAGCAAACAGTAGTTTCGTTTCCAAACTGGAACCCAAGTCAGATGTTTGAAGCTGTTGTACTAGTTCAATTCTAGATATAAAGAGAATGCAGCAGTAGTGAAGCTGGCCCAATACTGAATGAATCTGAAAGGATCTTTTCCTCTGTGTTCACAGGATGGATTTCTTATCTGTAAGTCTATATTGTTAATATTCACTCTTCCTCCACAACTCCTAGACCCAAAGTCAAGGAATCGTTAGTTCAAAAGACATTTAAGCTAGTTAGGATGTAAAGGCAGTTTTATTTTTCATGCTTTATATTTCAGTTTTCTGATATTCCATCAATAAATGCTTATAGCCCTCTGTAAAGTAACTAAATCAGCAGCAGAGTAATTCATTGAACCACAGTTTCTGAAATCCCAAGAAGGAAAAAGAGTGGATCTTACTGGACTATTTGGACACAAATGTTTCGGATCTGTAACCACAGAGCTTGTTGAAGAATGTAACTGTAATAATGTAAGGCTCTTTTCCTTTGTTCTATGAAAAGCAATGTATAGAAGAGCATTGCCTAGTATTGCTGGTGCTTCCAGTTGCATAAGAAGGTAAGGGTAGTGAGTTAACAATCATATCTGTAACTGAAAAATCAAATCTTTGTAGTAAAGATTTATGACTTGGGCTAAAAGAACTCCACAGAAATTTTTGAAGGGGAAGATTAGTTTAAAGTAACTGTTAGGCCAGACCTAAATTCTACTAACGCAACACAAAATAGAAAACAAGGAGAAAAATAAGGAGATAGACCTACATATTGGACGTCGAAGGGAAAGGTCACAAATACGTTTGAAAAAGTTTGAAATGTTAATCAGTATGAGTTCCTCTACCTGATTAATATAGCCACTGTGCAAATGTTTTAGTTGCACAAGACAGCAGTGAAACACCTTTCTTTTCTAGATGATAAATTAGCATATTTCATCGTTCATTGTTATTCATGGCATTTTTATTCAGAAAAAAATTACTGCATTTCGAAAACTCACTGTCTTGAAAAACCTATGAATACTTCTGAAGTCAATAAAGCAGATACCAAGGATTATTTTGTCACCATTTCATATGAATATTAATTTGCACTGTATTATTTTTCAATGTAAATGCTTTGCAGAATTTGATCACTCTTTTGTGTTTTATTAACGCAAAACTGTGCTAGTTGACATCCAAAATGCATTTCCATTTGAGGCTTTCAAAATGTAGGAAGCCTATATTTAAGCTCATTAGGACTCTCAGGTAGGTCAGGATTTTGTGAATCTCTGTGTGTTTTTGGCTCGGGATGCAAAAATTCCTTGTGTTGAAGGCAAGAGTTGATCGGGTTTGGCTTCCTTGTTAAATCAGAAGATTATGTGGTTTTATTTTTTTTTAATTATAAGAATACATTCAATTTATGAGAGTGAGGTTTTTAAAATCTAGGTTTTTATAAACTTTCAAATAGAAGAGGTGAGTGTATTTTTAACAGATGTGTGGTATTCTTTTAACTTAAATATTACCTAAAAAATAGCATGATTTCCTAATGTTGTTCAAGGTCAGTTTTATTTTTCTGCACTGTTTTCACAGCTGCTACTCATGTTACCAGAAATATTTCTCTCTACTTCACAAGCCTCAAATACCACATCATTTGACTAGTAATCAACATCTGCCTAATTTCAGCTGAAGAATAACACTCTCTTTATACTCTAAAGTCTGTAGAACCACATACATAATGTTATTGTAGATTTCCATTCATAGCTGCATGCCCCTTCCTCCATGCGGAAGAAACCCCATATTATTGAGATACTTTTTAATGAGAAGGTTAGGGATTACAGTTGGTAGATTAATAGGATTAAGAGTTTGGCAGTCTTTCATGTTCTGTGTTTTATATTATTAATCATTGTTTTTAAGCTTGAATTTTGTTGTCCACACAGTGCATGTAGGATGTTGGTTTTGAAATCATGGGTTTTAGTTTCTTAGCACTATAATGCATGCTTTTAAATAAAAGTAACACGGTTCCTGAATTTTCTTATCCTGCATTTATAACATACTTAGCAATGAGTTGGTGTTACTGAGTTACTTAGAAATGAGGCAACTAGCATAATTCTTCTGAGATTTCTTTTTACTACACAATACTCAGCTCTGTTTTTTCACTAAAGCTGAATTATTTTACAGTTGTCAGCTACATTCTAATTGACAGGAACGTTGTGCTCAGTGGATTTGGCTCCTTAAAATTCTCTCCCGTTGTTCAGTTTCATGATGCCACCTCATTTTACAGCTACAACTTTTAAGCTGTTGGGAACACTGCCATGAAAAAGTTCAACGGGCAAAGGAAAGGAGAGTAGAGTGACTGCATTTTTCCACACGGAGCCCCATTTTCATGCTTAAATGGCAGGGTTCTGAAGAACAGTAATTTACAGAAGATTGGAAATTATTTCTTAGAGTCGCATGATACTGGCAATGCAATTCAAGTCTTGAATTCGGAACTGAAAAGTAAGTTAGGAAACTAACTAGACTTGGAATTTTGAAGTAAGTTCTCAAAATGTTTTCTTTATCTTAAAACCTCAAGTAGATGTAGGGTTATTTGTAGATCTTATTCAGGTAATACTTCCTACTCCCAAACAGGAAATTCAGTCTTTATCCTAGGAAGCTGTTTAACTAACATTTTGTTAAATGTTAGCTGCAAATGGAAGGAGTCAAACTGCAATTCCCATAACATCACTCCAACAATTCATTGAACATGAATATTGAGGTGCTTTATTGAACATTCAGCAAAGGCAGGTACAAATGTGTGTAAGTAGTGATTCACAGCACAGCACCTCTGCAGTCAGTGCGGTCATTTTTTGTATTTTTGAAAGCATTTGGAAGTTTCGGGCTATGATGCCAAGAAGTTTGTATGTACTGCAATTATAACTTCATTGTAATACACAGGCGTTTGTACCAGTCATGGGCCTTTGCAGGGCTGCAGGAATTTTTTCTTTGTTAAGAGCTTCACTCTAAGTGCATCAGTATCTACTTTAAAGTAAATAACTTCCTAGGATTCATATTATATGGGGTTTTTAAATTTTATTTGAAAATACTATTCATGTCTATAAAAGTATGCATAAGAGACAAGTAAGAAAAATTACTATGCCTTTGTTTCATACTTACAGAAGTAAAGAAACCTATTGCCTTTTGTATAATTGACTTTGGTAGGACATTGTACAACCAAAAGAGGTGAAATGTGGTTTTGGTATTTATGTCATTTACGAGTCTGTTGAAATGTGAGTTAAGTGTATAACGCCTATTTCTCAATAATTTTCATTAATGAACTTGATATTAGTCATACAACAAAAAGTGTACATAAGGAAGTGTATGACTATTAACGATTCCTGCATACCAGCATTGGTTTTCTGAACGCTTGTGGGATGCTATTGAGCACAGGACTGGAATTCAGCTTTTCTCAGCCACTTGCTGAGGACATAACGCTAAGAGAATTGCCTCATTTTCAGCACCTCTGCATTAAACCTACCAAACATGAATAACGTTACTTTTGAGATTAGTACAATTTCTAGCTGGTTTTGAGATGATTCATTGGTTAATATAGTTTGGGTTCTGAAAATATTGTTCTGGCAGCATGCTCTTTCAATGGCACTAATACAGTCTTGCAACTTCTTTTTCATAGTAATTCTTGCAAGAAACACGCTCAGGTACTCTGCTTTTCCTGTTGTTTGAGAGAGAGCTGGAACAGCAAAAGTCCAGGACATTATTTCTATAATCAAATTTGCAATTCTTGGAATAGAAACTCAGCTTTCATTTCTGTGCGGGACCCCTGAGAAATGGTAGCTGCATAATTCTTTCCAGTCAGTGACAAGTTAGTCTAGAAACATACCTGTGGATAATTGCCACTGATTTCAACTCTAGAGGAAGGACATTACTATGGAGCAGTAAGATCTGCCTCCATTTGGCAGGACAGTAATAGAAATGCAGATCATATGCCAAGTACTACAGTCTTTCCATGCTATGGAGGAGAAGTCTAAAAGACTGTAGGCAACTCCAAGATGTGAGCTCTGTGACCCCATGCGTGTCAGTGGGGCGTCTGAAAGCATGGCCTGCAGCCTAGGATCCCACCAGGGTCTGCCAACAGCCTTCTACAGCAAGGCCATCTTCCCCATTCCCTCAAGCAATGGCTTCAAGAGTTGGGATGTTTTATGAGACTCTGTTGAAACCCTCACAGAAGACTAAGGACTGTTGCAGCCCAGTCTTTGATGGTCTTTTGTTACATGGTACGGTTATTACTGTTTCTGTGAACACCATACTCCCAAACACCTGAAGATTAACTGCAAAGCTGCTTAATTTTGTGTCAACCCCCCCAGTGAAGGTGCTGATCAACCTAAACATGCAGATAATCAGTATCTGCATAATCACACTGCTCTCAGCAAGTGGACTCTGTAAGATTAAGAATATGGTGAGTGTGTATAACATAATATAGTAAGAATGAAATATAAAGTCTGCTTTAATTTCACTGTTCACTTTTCCTCCCCTAACTTGGAAGAAGTACTGTCTACATTTCTAATACATTTTCCAATGCTGATTTTTTTTCCATCAGGCAAAGTTACTTCCCACTCTAATAATGTGCAAATTAATCCATTCCAGTACAAAACTAGATATTATATTGCAGAGAGGCAAAATCGTGGGACACTGAACCATGAAAGTTTTAATATGAAATTCAATAATAAAGAAATAGCATATTGTAATTTTATCCCAGAGGAGCTGACTTTGAAAACTTAATTCTGGTGTATTTAAATAAAATTTTTACTGTTATTTTTAAATGTGATTAAAATTTAATATATCATCTGGCACATCTTTACAATGCCTGATCTCAGTGATCTTATGAGATTTTAACAGGCTGAAAATGCTGCCAAGCTCCAGCTGTAAACCTTCCATCATATTTTGAAATGTGCCACTCTTCTTCAAAGCTACAGAACTATTCTCTGAAGCTGTATTATATATTTATTTGTACTTAAGATCTGTTAGTCGTTTCTATTGGAGTGTGGTGCCCAATATTCAATAAAAATATAATTTTCAATATAAGTTTAAGGAAAAAACCCAATAAGTTAAAATTAGAAAGAATACATCTAACTTTAAAGGTAGGGTACTGGTGTTACATAGCTAAGAAATGTAAAGTATTTACGTATTTGTCCCACTGTCCAAAAAATAACCTTGCTTATGCCTAAGGGGGAAAAAACCAGCATGAATTAAAAGTGACAGACTTCAGAATGGAATCAGTCCTCTCCATGAATACCACTTCTCTCCACAGATTATCTAGTTTGATGTGAACATTGCTTTAGAATTGAGTCCAGGAAGACTGAAGACAGTGGCAAAAGGGAAACCTGTTATCTTGACATTCTGATAAACTCATTTGCATCCATGGTTCTCCAAAAAAAGCCATTAGCAGAGGAATTTTCTTGTATTGGCTTCAAACTATGGTGCCTCGCTACTGAATTTGAAGTGTTAAACAGCACATCGTCATCACGTTTAATTTCTGTAAGGAGACAGCCTCTGAGATTCTGCCAGGGGGCGGGGGGGCAGCACCAATACTTAGCAGTGCAGTACATGGAATTGCTCTTTATTAAACCTCCCATCTCCATTTCCAGTGAAAGTCCTCTTGAGAAGTATAGGTGTTTGCTGGAGTTTGAAGGCATTCAGCACATTTAGGAGAGCCTCAGCACCATTTAGAAGAACACCAGAGGAATGTGTCTCCCCTTTTTTTTATGAAAGGTGTGTATCTTCATGGTGCTAGGCACTTCCTACACATGAGGATTTACCTCTCTTTGAATTGAAATTTAAATGAGAAGTTCATGGAAACTGCTCAAATTTGTACAAAATCACACCCTCTTAAGGTTACCTGGAAGATTAACGAACCAGCCCAAGGTCAGATAAATGGCAGGACTGGCATGGTACTCATGATTTACTACCCGTCATTACTGTTCTTCCTGCGGTGTACAACCATGTAACACCTGCAGTGCTCTTCACTCATTCCTTATGTTAGTTTTAGCCAGCACCTTGCAGGACCAGAAGCTCTCTTGAGGTCTGTCAGAAGGCCTGTTACTTCTATTGAGTTACTCAGGTTGTGTGGTAGCTGTGGGTATTTAGAAAGAAAGAAGAGCCACAAAAGCCTCCTGACAGTAAAAGACTAAGTGTCACAGCACTAATCATATGAACAAAAGTAAAAGCGAAAAGAGCTTGTCCCAGACCTAATTAATTTATCTGATTGTTTTTTGCTTGGGTATCTCATATAAATGCTATGGGTTCTGAGTGGCATCACACATTCAGTTAGTGGCTCAAGTAATGTCTATTGATTCAACCCCCTCCACGTCCATTTTCACTGTACCTAAATCACAAGTGATCCTAAAGGAAATTAAAAATGTTCCAGAGATATAGTGAGAAATTATGCAGTAACTGAACTGCATATAATGGTCGGTAGCTCTATGAGCAAGACTGAGACTTTGGCTCAGCTTTTATTTTACTGTGGAATGTAGAGGCATGGCATGGTTTCTTTTTTTTTAGTAAGATGTGCTAGGGTTTTATTCTGCAAGGAAATACTTGAATGCGTTTGTGGGTACATAGATGGATGAACTTAAAAATGACTGAAAAAAATGGAATAGTCTCAGCAAACAGCTGGATTAGCATTCAACTCCCATAGATTTAGGTAGCTGAATCCCTTTCTTTGTTTATCACTATTTTGGAAGTATGAAAATGTTGAAATTGAAGTATGGATCTTCTTTAATCATCTTGAATCTTAAAAAACCAACCAAACAAACAAAACCAACTCTTTAAGTATGGTGATATTAACAGGAGAAGTTTGAGGTATGCTACTGCATGGGATACTTACTGGCTTTCACAGTCCCTCGTAAGAACCAGGTTACCCTAAGGCCACAGGTGTGGGTTCAAACCTGCTCTGCTTAAAACAAAGCAGAGCTGAAGAGGCACAGCCCTAATCCCCAGGGGATGGTGCTGTCTCTAGGGCTCCAGCCTTGTGCTGACACCTTCCCAAGGGCAGCCCAGCCCACAGGGATGGAGGAGCTGTCTTTGCCAGACTGGCTAGTGGAGATTTCTCTTACACAGGGCAGACAACTCCACTGGTCTTGTCCAGCTTCTTTGAAGGAATTTTGGTCTGCTGATGCAAGATATTGTGGCCAAAGCAAAACAAATAATTCATCTGGAAATGCTTAGAGGAGGCTTTATGTGCAGATATATGCAAATGCGTAAATCAAAATACGTATACACATATGTATATGAAGGAACATCTACATCTCTCATAATATATAGAAATGCTATCTTAAAATTATAAATATTAAACAAAGGGATCCTTGATATAAACATTCCTTAGCCAAAAGGTGTCGTTTACTTAAACAGGAATATTTATAGAAGTGAGAGTTTGAGCATCAAGTCGAAATATAAAGTAGTTTTCTTTTACAATCTTCAGTATTTAAATATAAACAAAAAGTAATATATAGCTGCCATTTGTAAAATGTATCTAAGAATGGAATAAATCTTAACATATATCATCAGAATGACCAGAATGGTTCCCCTAAGGAAGATGGCTCATAATGAGTATTTTGAGTTTCCTCTGTACTGTAAAATTCTTTATTTAGGAAAATCTCTACTTTAAGTCTGCTGAAAAACTGTCACTTTCTTATCTAAAGGAATGCAGCAGACTAATACAGTTAAATGTAGACATACATACTTAAGCTTCTGGTAGCACAACTTCTGTTTTCTTTCACACCTTAAACAACCCCAAGTTTGTAATGCCTGGTGTAGGTAACTTAATGAAAAAGATTGCTTAACACCAGCAGATTAAAAAACAATTTAACTGATGGCCACAAACAGAGCTTAGAGTTTGTCATGGCCACAAAGATTTTCTGTCAGGGTATAAAAGCAATTAATCAGTATGCAGAAGGTATTGCCGGCCCCATAGAGATGCTAATTTTGTGACACTTTGGAAACTCATGTTCTACATTTACTGTTCACACTAGATGGAAGCTAACCAGCCTTAGCTGAGCTAATGAAATCAAAAGACTGCAAAATGTCACATTTTCTTATCCCCATGTAGTCTAATTTTGAGGTCTTTAGATTCTTTCTATAAGTTGTTTGACAACCACAGTGCTGACTGAATATCATGAAACACCGTTCTCCTAAAAACTGAAAAACTGGAAAGTTATATTTATACAGAACTGCGGTAGCCAGTTTTTCTGCAGAAAATAAAGGGCCCACCGGTTTCCTGCTCAAGTATTTTTTGAAAATTACCAAAAAACCCAACAATCAATTAAAGAAATTGTAGTAGAGCAGAACAAAGATCAAGTGTTTCAACATGTTATCACTGGGGACTTTTATTTTGGTTTGTTTTTTTTTTTCTCTTTTCCCCCAAAGTGCTATTAAAAATATCTATATGCATAGTTTACACATAGCAGACATATTGAGATAGAAAATTCTATTACAGATACTGTTAACAGTTCAGGTATTCTTCCCGGTTTACTTTTAAGTTAGGAACTAATATAGAAGGTGTTCCTGTTTAAAAAAAAAAAAAAAAAAAAAAAAAAACCCCCCCCAGCCACTAAATAATACAGCAATTTCAACAATTTGTAACCACAAAACGTTCTGGAAATACAAGAAAAGCAGAGCAGCTACTACCATTTTTTTTCCATAGCCCTCTCTAAAAGGGATCTCTACAGTCATTTTGTTTTAAAATCCTGCGAGAGACTAAGCCACCTGGTTAAACATGTTCCTCTGCAGCTGTACAAAACCCCCTCAGAGCAGTCAGAGTAGCCCCGTTTGATTCCCTACGATGCGAGTTGAAAGCGCGTAAGCCGTTCCAACTCACCTAAAGCCGAGTCGCAGATGAGCTGCTGCGGATGAGCAGGGGCACAGCTGCACGCCTCCACCAGCTCCTCAATTCTGTGGGTCAGAAGTAGAAGCACTGAAAACAGCAAGGTACTAACTACACGGCTCATGTTGCCTTCAGCACAGCTAACTGGTCAGCCAAGAGAAAATGCTTTCTTACTGTTGGTTTTCTAGCTAAACTTTCTAATAGCTAGCTGATTTCTTCCGCGTGCAGTTCGATTTCAACAGACACGGATGGTTTAGAAAAGCCCTCTAATGCTCACTCTGAGTATACGCTTATGTTAACTGACTTCTAATTTCCCTGACATAGGACCCTCTTATTTATGGCCCCGACACTAACTCCTAACTCCGCCTTCCTTTAAGGAAAAAGCACATCATTGGTGAAAGTTATTGTATGAGAAGAGAGGTTACCTTAGTAAGCATTGCAATGTTGCTGTTCTGAGTTAGTACAACTATTAATAATCAAAAGCCTTTACAAGAACATCTTTTATGACTAAAGCTGATTTTATGATCTTAGCAGAAGAAAGATTTTCTCTTTTTCTAGTAAATTTCCTTCCAATTTGAATTTAAAAACTAGTTCTGCTACCTTCTCTATTTCGGTCAAGTAAACAAAGCTGTCCTTTTTTAAGTTCTGTTTTCATTTGCAGTTCCTGATCTTCCCCTGCACTTCTGTGCATTTTCTTGAAATGACGTCCCTGTTTGCAGGCTGGACAGAACTTCATTCATGAAAAGGAAATGTTTCAATGCTCTGTTTGTGAGCCTTGAACAATTGGTAGTTACCAGGAATAATGAATTAAAAAGAAAAGCTGCAATAAAAGGCATTTTTTTATTATTTCATCAGAGATCTAATTTAAAATAGCAAGGAAAAATATACCAATGGTGTATGCTGGAGGCACGGCTCTTTCTCTGCATTCCTTATTAATGTAAGTCCTAATCAACACAGCTCTGTATCTGTATTTTCTGGCTCATGTTATACATGGAGCACAGACATAAATACAAGAGTTTGGAAATCTTTTCCAACTTCAGATCTTCTGTTGCTGTGGCAGTCGGGTATGTGTAACATGTACACACCCTCTTTTTATAAAGGAGCTGTTTCATGAGGGAGCAACATAAGGTTTGATTAGAGAGTAATAAAACAGATCTATAGATTGACATGCAGGACAGAGCGGCTTCAAGGATTGCATATTTTGTCACTTCACGAATCAAGCTTGGGAAATGAAAATTCATTAACACAATTTGAACCATTTCAATCCAGACTCATGAAAGTTTATCTTGTTTAGGCTGAGATTTAGGTGTACACAAAGTAGTTGTTAACTTTATATAGATGTGTACATCTTTCACAGCAACAGATTAATCTTATTTTTGAACAGTAAGAAGTCAGTTTTACAACTATTAGTGCTCTCATTCTTTTTTTTTCCTCCCACCCTGCCCCCCAAGACACACTCCATCTGTTAAAAAAAATACACAAATATTCAGAATTATTAGAATTTGGTCTCATTTTTACATCTTAGATACACATTCAAAACTGAGCCAGGAATGTTGTACACTATGTCCTGATTTAGTTCAAGCAGCCATACTTGTGACTTTTATTTTTCCAGTCTGAAGTTTTGGCTTCAAATCATAAGGTTGGATCCAAGTCCAGGACTAACACTTGAAAATAATTTTGACCTGTTAACATCTCTGTTCTTACCTGGAGGAAACTTCTTTCAGGAAGCTTTTCATGTGAGTGAAAAGATAAAAAAGATGTGAGGCTGAAACCTTGCACAGGAAGTTCAGGCTACAAGAAGGCTGCAAAAAAAACCCAACCAAACAAACCCCAAGCAGGTATTTTAATGGCCTCTGTGGTCAGTAGTTCTAGGACTATTGATTTTCAAGTCTCACTTAGGGCAGTAGACTGGAAAGCAATGATTGGTTTCCAGATGACATCACATGGCTGCTGCTATAGATGATCTAAATAGACCAATTTGTTTACTGTTTCAGTAAAATTCAAATAATTCAAATAATCAAATAATTCAAATAATCAAATAATAAAGAAATATGGATCAGGGGAGACCTGATCGCCCTCTACAACTACCTGAAAGGAGGTTGTAGTGAGGTGGGGATTGGGCTCTTCTCCCCGGTAATTAGCGATAGGACGAGAGGAAATGGTCTCAAGTTGCGTCAGGGGAGGTTCAGGCTGGACATTAGAAAGAACTTCTTCACTGTTAGAGTCGTTAGGCATTGGAACAGGCTCCCTAGGGAGGTGGTGGAGTCATCGTCCCTGGAGACGTTCAAAAAACGTCTAGATGTGGCACTTCAAGACATGGTTTAGTGGACAGGGTGGCATCAGGTGTACGGTTGGACTTGATGATCTTTGAGGTCTCTTCCAACCATAATGATTCTATGATTCTATGATTCTATGATTCTATGCTGGGCAAACTGTCTTCTCTAACATCGAGCATGCAGGTCTACCTATTTGATGGTTAACTAAGACACATTTTGCCCAAGATTGTCCAGAATAGCACATCAAACTACAGCCCTCTGCATGTCCTAAAGACTTTTATATCTAGTACAATTAAATTAATTTTTCCATCAAACTAAAAATATTATGCACGTAACAAAATTTTAAAATAATTTTGTGACAAGTTAAAAATTAATTCACATCGTGTAGACGTAGTTGAGAATTACATATATTCAACTGAATGTGTAGAAATGTAAAAATGCTAAAACTAAATCTCATATAGTAATTGTGCAAATGCCATTAAACCACATTTTAATTACAATTTTACGTAGTATTTCCTGCAGCTACCCTTGAAATAATCCAATTGGATTTTGAAGAGTCTTTCAAAGTCATCTGTACATAGGTGGAATATTTAAAGCATGATTACACTTAGAGAAGTCAATAGTCATAAGAGAGGTTCTCAATAAATAAATTCCGCATAGGTCTTTCTAGACCCCATCAGCGTTGGAAGAGATAGGTTTGGGACATGCTGTACACACCAAGACCTTTCAGCGGCAATGTGGATTTTAGTGAAACTTATGGCTGCAAGGTTTCTCAGCCCCAGCGTGAAACAACTGGTGCAACAACAGCAGGGAAGACAGATGCATACACCAGGGTACATGGACTTACTCATCCAAAGCCAGCACTTGAAACCGCCTGTTCTCTTTCCCACACGAGTCTAATGAGCAGGTTTTGGGTAGGTGTATCTCTCATTTCTTCATGACAACATCGATACAATCTTATCATTAAAATGTGAAAGGCCAACAATTTTTGAAACCTCAGCAGAACTCCTATTTTCTGATAAATCTTCATTCTGAAACAGTAAGTTTTGTCAAATTACTTTCGGAGTCTAGACAAAGACGTGTTTGCATCATAGCATTTGAAAGGGATTTTAATAAGTCTGGAAATCTCTGTACTTAGGAACATGCTCTCACAAATGCAAGAAAATGCATTTTTAGTCCATTTATCAGAGGAGACAAGTATTACCTGCAGCTTCTATTGATATCCATATAGTCTTTGAGTGTCTGTTACTGCTGAACAGTATCTGCAAGCATTAGGTCTTAGCTTGAAGCTGTCCTTTTTTATATTGTGTATTGTTGGTATTTTTCATTGTATTAGGAAAATTACTTTCAGAGAGTTTAAAAGAAACCCTAAGCTCAGCACCCATTCTGCATTACAGTTAGATCTTGACCTTGTAAAATACAAAGATTATTCCCAAAAGACATAGAAATATTCCTTGACTGACTTTTAAGCAAAAATAATCTTGTATCTTCAATAATAGTGGAGAAATTATAGGCAACGTTTTATAAATATAAGCAGAGTGGACAAAAGAAACAGTCTTTTTACTATTTGTGTAAATGGACGGACAGTACAGGGCTTCTTTTGCTATGCGATATGTTATGATGTCAGTTTTCCATTAGTTTGATCAGTAAGCCATGATATCATAGCAATTTATGTCATAACACTAGTGAAGGATGAAAGGTAGCAGGATGAAATAGTGCCCACTCCCTGGTTATATTCTGATACAGCTAACGCTTGCTAATAAGAAGCGGGAAAGTTCATTCATCAAGGGATAGTCACTGATTCCTTCAAGTCCTTATTGGCACAGTAGAAAAAACACTTGGCACTTTCTCATTTCTATCTGGCTAAGTAGGTCTAGTGTTGAAAAACTAATTTCTGTTTTCTAGTAAAATGCAAGAAAATAAAGAAGATTTGAGATAATCCACTCTATTTGTTGATGTGTACAATATTGAAACAAGGCAGGAAATCTGACTACAGTCAAATTTATCATCAGCTTCATCTCTTCTCAGTGGGAATTCTAATTTTGTACAGGTCTTCTAATTCTGGAGGGGCTTTTTGTACTGTGGGTTGTCATGATCCTTGTTAATTTTTACTATGAGCATTAGCATCTATCAATAGCATTCTTCTGTTTGTTAATTACCATAATTGTTTCCTTCTCTTCTAACAGCCCCCTGAGACTTGAGTATTAAAAACCTGAGTATTAAAAATGCTAGGTCTCCTTCTGTTGGATGCCATACATGCAGAGCCCCACAGAATGAACTGCTGCTTCCCCTGAATTCCAGAGCAAACTCATACTAACTGTGATATTTTCATCTCTTCCCCAGGAGTTACTGGGGGCAAAAGGGGATGGATAAGGTGCATCACCCTTAGAGCTGACATGGGAAGAGGCAGCAATGCCAGGTCACCTCTGCTCCATGCTTCTTTCCCATCCTTCCTCACTGATTCTGCTCTCTCCTCTCACCTGCCAGCCTTTTGCAGCATCGCAGGTCTGCAGGATAATCCACCAACAGCACTGCCTTTGGCTGACCTGTATTGGTACGTCATCTCCTGGCACTGCTGTCTCCTGTCTCTATTTCATTTTTCATAAGAAGCAGCACTGTGCATTCAGTTTATAGATCCCTGGGTACTGATCATGAGTATTTTTTATATTGAGTCACCATCCCTGGAGGTCATGCAAAAGCATGTAGACGTGGTGCTTAGGGACAGGGTTTAGTGGTGGTCTTGATGGTGCTAGGTTTATGATTGGACTCGATGATCTTAAGGGCCCTTCCAACCTAAATGAGTCTATGATTCTATTTCTCTAGCAGGCTTGAGTTTGATACTTTGAGTTATGGCAAGGAGCGCTGAACTGTGTTGCGTAGGGATTGTCCCTACAGCTTTTTCAAAGGCTTCTTAATTATAATGGGATATGCAACAGACACCTTACTGTCCCTTCCAGCTGTCAAGCAGTTTGAATCTACATGGTGTCTTTTGGTTGGACTGCCTGCTCTGTACATTAGCTTCTGGCAGTCTACAGAGTATATTTTTTTATTTACATCGATCTTATTTTCTCTCCATTGTGGCAAACAATTCTTATTTGAGAATGATGGCAGGCAGGATTCTCCACAGTAATAGTTTATCTGTTGCCTTCTTGATGCTTTGCTAGAGTTCTTTTCTCCCTGATTCTCATTTGACATTGCATTTATTTTTCCTAAAGACTATTTTCAGTTTACCTGATGTAGTCACAGTACGTATTCTGTACAAAAACTGTACTATCATGTAGAAAACTCAAAATTAGAGTAGTATTTCACAAAAGAGATGAGCTTTCATGGATTTTAAATTCCAGTGGCTCCATATGTACTATAGCCTGCCTGAAAAGGGAGGGCATTTATAGCTATCAGTTCCTAAATACTACTGTAAAAACAGTTTATAGTCACAGCGATTTGGGTAATTTTTTTATAAGGTGGCAAAATGTGACTTGGTTTTAGAGGCAGCAGTTTGCTAAATAGTTTGTAGAATGATAGGAATTGAATGAAACACTGGCATGCCAGAATCAAAATAGAATTTGCCTCTGCAAAGATTTTGTCTTCTCCAGAATTTCTACTCGAGATCTGCTGGAACTGCTCATGTTGATTCACTGCCATTATACTTAATGTTTTTCTTGTTAATGACAATTTCTGTTTTCGTGCTGCACAGGTATTGAAAAGAGAAGATTTTTCTACCATCAGATCACTTTTGTGTTGATTTAGAGAACTGTTCTTTTTAAATTGAAAAAGAGTCGGGAGGACAAAGGTATTTTAGATTGATTTCCAGATTTACATGATAGTGTCACTTTATACACTAAGATCACATCAAAACTTGTATTGATTTCAGTGAGTACCAAGAGAATTAATTTCTTAAGATCCGCTCTTATGAGGTGGTGTTAATGGCAATCGAAGGCACCGTGTACAAGGGGTGCTCAGAATACCTGGGTTTGCATCAACTCCCATTAATTGCAGCGGGAACTGAGGTGGCCCAGCATTTCCCTGGGACTAATCTATATTGCACTTACTTAGTTCATAAGCCATGTTAACCCTCTGTTTTGAATAAAGAAATCACAATTAAGGTGCATTTGTCTCCATGCTAATCAAATTAAAGCTCTACTCTATTCATCCACTTGAGCTTTTAGATTTCTTTAATGCCCCTGTTTCTAAAAAGATAGTACAGGGCGTATCAGATTCTCCTTTGGTTACCACTTATGTAAAGGGAGTATAAAACGTTACTCCGTACAGATAGCATGTTACACCTCCTTGTTTCTGTCAAGGTACAAGGCAGTGGAAAATCTGGCTCGACATCTCCGAATTGTTCTCTGTGTTTTTTGAGAACAACAGCTGTTTAAGCAAGATGTTTCTGCTTTTCTTCCTTAAGAGAGAAATATGTTGGGCTACCCCTGCTGGTAACAGAGAGCTTCTGCATGGCTGAGCCCTGACTTTACCTTGAGGTGGTGTTTTCTGAAAACCAAACAGACCAGAGAAAGTACATCTTCTGCTTGTTTATTGATTTAAGACTTTTCCTGCCTGTTTCTGGGAAAGAAAAAAATGAATAAAAGGCCACCTTCGTTATTTCACTTTTAATTTCCCTTCTCCAAAGTAAGCAGAGCAAAATTAGATTTAGTCTCATGCATATTCCACAAATAAATTACATGGAACTAGAGTGGTTAAATGAACTTTGCTTGAGGATTATTGGAAAGATAAATATTTAAACACTGAACTTGAGGTAAGTCATGTTTATGCAACATCTGAGTTTTTTTGTCACGACTTCCCCCTCTGCCTTTTTTTTTTTTTTTTTCCTATTGTGGCTTTTCTAGTCAACTCAACCATGAGGACATTAAAGCCAGGGTGAATACCACCTTCAAAAAGCTGTGTTTTCTGTATTGTTGGCAGCAGAGGGCTTTTTTTTTTCTTTTTTAGGAGATGACCTTTCCCTA
>NW_009609912.1:80728-86838 GCF_000690535.1 Cariama cristata
TTTTATTTTGATATACAGCTTTGATTATATTTTATATTATATCTTAGTTAGAAGACTTCAAAGTAAATTTACAAGAATTCAAATTGTATTTCTTGGAAATATAACAGATTATATTGTGTAACTCTAAGCATTGTTTAAAAATACTTACATTGCAGAAGAACTTACAAACTTTTGAGCACTTCAGTGTATGAAGCTTAAATTTTAAGGATTTATTTTAAATTAATAGACTTACCATGAAGAAATCACAGGATGACACTCTAGTATACCAGACTCATAAACTCCAGAAAATTTCTGAAATAGGAAAGGATAGGTATTATTTCCATTACATATGGAAAAAGACAAACAATAATACAGATGAAGGCTGTGCTGGTTAACTGTATAGCTATCTACTGGTTAACTAAGTAACCTTCACTTCAGGTTATAGAATATGTTAATGGTGCCAGTAGGTATTGTGTAAGTTTATCAAACTAGAATACTTCTTTCTACACTAAAAGCGGATTTTGGTGGCCAGATATTAAAGATTAATACAACGAAATGATACTTTGTAATCTCGTAGTACAAAGAATCTTCCATTTTAAAACATTGATGCAGATGAAATGTTAAGAAGCAATGATAATAATTGTCCTTGCTATTGTGATGTCAATAAGAGAATCATGAAATTAACTGGCTTTTTAGATTTTCATGCTCATCTAATTAGCGGAAGTGCTTCTAATTGTAAGTTAGCTTTATTGTTATCAGATAACTTGCACGCATGAAATTTATGCCCATTAGAGTATGTTGGTCAAATTAAACAACTGAAATAGCTATAATCGTCAGAATTTAGCAAACGGCATTTCATTTTCAAACTTGAACCTAGTTAAGAGTATACGGGCTTCATAGCTAGATAAAATAAAAAAAGGGAGTATTTTTAGTGACTAGTCATGGTGTTTTTATATAGGGATCTCTGGGCAGTGTTACCATCTATAAAAATATCATACAGTGCCAATAACCAACAGGTTTCCGAGGTGTATATAAACAGGGATGGGGTGTGTTTTAGTCACTGGACCTAACAGGACTGACTGTATACAGTACTGTGATTTCAAAGTTGATCTTTAATCAGACAATTCCTTCAAAAATTATTGTGGTAAAACTATGTCACATCCTGCAACTAACTTAGACTCCATTCAGGAAAAAAAATAATTAAGGAGGGTTTCTGACCAAGAACCTTAAGTTTGGCTCGAGTTTAGGAAAGAATAAACTGGCAAGGCAGAAATATGTTTGTAAGAAGGGAATGTCAAATCTCTGGTTGCTACCCAAATCCTAAAGAGTGAACCTACATTGACCAGACTAATGGTGCTGCCAGCTGCCACTACTTACAATGTGTGTTTTGTTTCTTTGTAAAACACAAGTTAAGTTTATTTGGTCAGGTTCACTGGAAGGACATGACTTTTGTTGATATGTTCAAGTCACAGGATTTTTTTTCGCTGCCGCTGCTGCTACAGTGGAACTGTATGCACCGTACACAAATTTCAGTTTAAAGGAAGTTGTAGCAATGAATTCAGGAAGGAGAGAAATATTAAGTACTTCTTAGTAAGAAGTACTACAGCAGACTACTGATTTTACTTTTTATTTTTCATTAAAGCACATTGAAAATACAGGTAGCAGTATAGTGTAAAAATAGGGCACTTCATGAGCACAACAGTAATCAGATCAGTATTCATGAACTTTATAATTATGTTAATGAACTGCTCAGAGGTCAGAATTGTAGCATCTATTTCAATACCTTCCTTTCCACAGAGCAGTTTTTGTGTTGTTCATTGGTTTGGGTTGTCCGTTGGTTTGTTGTTTTTTTTTTAAATTTCATACTCAACTGTATCTGCTTGGTTCTTCTACACATACTATGTGGCAGTTCCAAAACAGTGATCTCAACACAACAAACATCCTAGGCTTGGTAAGTGTGACCTGCCATGTATTGTAGGCCAATGGATATACCCGGGCGTTTTCAATGATGCTAATGGATACTTTTACAAACACTCTGTGTTTGGGTAACAAAAGAAGTCTTCCAGAAGCATATGGATTCCGTCGTTTTCTCAACAAGAAAAAAATCCTCTACCAACTTCTGAGAGACGAGGAAGGGGGAAACTGTATGTTTTATCTTTAACTGTTTTTTCTTAATTTTTGGCTGGCAGGGTATGCTTAGTTCTGAAACAAATACGTTCTGAACACAGCCAGTTTGGCTATTTACTACTGTGAATCACCAGATCAGAGGTCAGGAGCTTTCAAACATTTTTGTTTTCATGAAATCTTCTGGAACCCTTGTTTTTAATGATTATCTGATGTGTCAACAGCAATTCTCACCGTACTTGCTTGCTCTTTTTGAGCACCTATATAATTTGATCAGTGTCTTTTTTAACCATTTTAATTTGGCAAATTTTTCTTATCTTCTAGCAAAGGCAAAGATCAGTAATTGCAGTGTTTTCTGAAATTGATTGAATTTTCTGCATTTCCCTGTTTATTCAGTGTAATTATTAAGATGTGGGATCAAAACAGAAGATATGCCAGCCCTAAATCTTTTATGAAAACAACATATGCAACATATTGAAAGCATCTTGACATTTCAGAAGAGCAGTGCGGTCTTATTTTTCAGATTTCAGGTCTTTAAAATAGGTTCTGACCAGTAACTAATGAGTCTTTGACCCTAATTTGTGTTTAAATTTACAAGTCATCCTAGCAATGTGGAAAAAGAACATTTGATGTAATAACTTAACAGAAGAGTAAAAATCCAAAGCATTTCAAGCCTTAATGAGGATGATTTGATAACTTACTGCTCCCAGCGCCAGCAGCCTCATAAAGCTTTGTGGTCTCACTCTAGCTAACCCAACAGATGTCGTGACCTGATTCTGAGAGACTTAATGACATAAGAAACATGGTTCTGTGTTATATTCCAAAATAATTTGCTGTGAATGCACACTTGCCTTAATTTGCGTTTATTCAGCAACTTCAGAATATTGGATCAAATTTCTCCCTGGATTTAGTAATTCCATCTGTATAACTCCTGTTTGAGACACTTCTTTGTCTATTCATAAATCTAAATAGTTTCATCACAACTGTAATTACTTTGCTAATTGCCTGTCAGTAGTATGGGAAACAAAAAGAGCAAATGGAAAATGGGAGAAATAATGTGTGTCCTGAGTTCCTACTGTACTGTCTTTGCTCTCATCGAGCTAATACGAATAGATCCGGTGAAAAATGGATGGCAAATCTGCAACTGTGAGAGGTGTTGAGGGGTTACTGTCTGTATTATTATGAGTAATTTAAAAGAATTAAAGAATATTACAGCTGCTGCTGCAAGTGGTTTGAAAGTATGAGTCTTGAACGTTGGCCTCCAGTTTACCTATGGAGATTGTGGAGTCCAGATCTCACGGCATTTAGAAGCTCTGCCAGTGAAGCTCAAGTTTGAGCCAGTTTGTCAGCTGCTGCAGTCCCATTGCAAGTATATGGCTGAAAAATCAAATCCACTCATTTTAGAAAAATCGCTTCTGTGAGGACTACACCAATTAACTTCAAATGTGTTCATCTAAAAAACATATTAGGCCCATTACAGAATCAATTTTAGTGACATTCATACAACACCATTAAAAGAATTTTCAACTGGACTGCCTTGAAAATAATAAAATAAATGGTAGTTACATAAAATAAAGTGATAGTAAAGAGTTAAGCCACATGCAAATGAACTCTTGGATGAAAAATACTGATATATAGTTATTTGGACAGGGAAAAGATAGACATATTATTAAAAACATAAAGATTTTTCAGGCAGGATATTACAGTCACATTTTAAACCCATATATACTGTTGTATTTCCATTACAGATTTAATCACTTCTAATATTTAATCCCTCATTCTCCTCTGTCCTTGAACCCTTCCACAGTGCAGTTAACCAACACAGGGTTAGACTTCTAACACTGAGACAAGTGCCCAGTCTGCCAAGAGGCTTCAGAGTATTGCTGCTATACTCATTAAGACTTCTGTCAAATGTGAGTGAAATCCCAGTTTGAAGGCGCCCTGTGGTAACAACCATTAGATTTGTCTGATCATTAAGTATGAAAATTTAATTCATGCTATTAGTATATGACAGAAACTGTTAAAACATGTCATTTCAGTAAAGGAACCTGCATGCTAAATATTACTCAGTCTGAAATGTAGGAATCAACTTCTGTTATCCAGATTTTAAAAGGATTCTGCTTCAACGGATTTTTTACTACTGCCTTTTATCTGCAAAACATAATCTACTTTTTACTCTCTTAGGGAACATGTCTCCAGGTTCACAGATCAAAGTAGTACCTACTACTAGTAGTACCTAGTCCTAGTCATGGAAGTGAGCTGTGCAACTTAGAATAAGTTAAGGTTCTGCTGAAATGAGATTTCACATTTATTTAAAATAACAATGTAAGAAGCTAGAACCACAGAAATGAAAGTGCGTAGACTGAACCCATATTTGTAATTTTTAGGAGCTGATAAAACATTTTAGTACTCAGTGACATTATTTTGATTAATGATATTATATTAACAAATATCAGTAATGTATCTCAATTGTTTTGTATATGAGTTCCAACAAAGAGCCATGCCAGTTTTTTCAGTTGCTACTAATACTTATTACCAATCCAATCATATTAATATATAACTATGGAAAATTGTATTGCATGCTTGACGTATTCTGTTTTCTCTCTAATTAATAATGATATTTTATTGCATTGTTATTTAAGTTATAATAAAGTCCTCTTTATCCTCTTTTTTTTTTAAATATTCAGAGGTATTTCATGTGTATGATATGTATGTGCAAGGGTTTATGCAGTGTAGTCCATTTCCATCCCTCATACATACGAACTTGCCAATTTCTTAATGTAATTTCTTTTGCTGGCCTTTTCCAATTTTTTTCCCTCAGTTTTTAATTGTCACAGTAGAATTTATACTACTCTGAATTTAGGAAAACCTTTGAAAAATAAGCAGTAGTTTTGTAAAATGGCCTTTCCCCCTCAACAATATGTTTCAAAGAAAACATGCAATGAGTCCTATTAATATCAGCTCTATTTAAAGCGGATCCAATGATACATGCTAGATCTTCTTTCAAGGTATCTCTCTACCAAGTAACTATAATGTAAGTTAAGAAGAAACCCATGGAGCTGATAAGTTTTCACTGTTACTATCACAGTTATACCCTACGTAATGTTTACTCAAATGTATGAAAAGTCTGGAGACTGCCTGTTCTGTTAAGACAGAAGTTAACATAAAGGAGCAGGTTCGGAAGAGGGGAGGGATCAAGTTTTCTATAATTTCAATAAGAAATTTCAGGCTATGCTATTGCTTGACAGAACAATACCTCACACAACTGGAAACCAGTTAGTGGTGGGGAAGTGACTGCATGGTGGCACATGTCTAGTTCCCATGTACAAAGGGAAAACTGTGATAATTAAAGTAAGAGCACGAATAAAGGAAATGCTGTTCAAAACCCAAAATAACTACAACTTCATCAGCCCTGGATTCATGGGCCCGTCACAGTGAGATATAAACAAGAGAAGCACTGGGGTAACTTAATATTTGTCTGCCTTCTATGCTACCTGTTTTTTTTCTGCCTGATGTTTGAAATGCAGTATTTGGCACATTTTTCCCCTGCTACCACCTCTTCTCTTTGTCTGTGCTGGGATGTGGTGTACCACACAAAATCTTGGTATCAGAGTCCAGAGCAAAATGAACTCAATTGCCTTATATTATCTTACTGCATTTTTCTGAGGCAGAAAGCAGAGTTTCTTTTTTTTTTTTTCTTTTTTTTTAATTTGAGTTAGTGTTTGTTCCTGCGGCCCACAGAGGATTCCACAGCTTTGGAATCATGGGAAGATACGTGGTCCTCTTAATTACAGGAGTGCCTTTTGTATTGCTATAGTTAGAGATCTGCCAGCATTTCCATTACAAACCCTGGTTCAGTGGTTTATAGTTCAGTCATAAAAATGTGGTGCTGCCCTTATGAATCTTGAGTCAGGCAATGATTTCTTCCCCCTTGACCCCCCCAAAAAATTGAAAAAAAAAAAGTGGCTAAGTTTAAAAAATGAAACGAATAAAAAAAGGACTTGATT
>NW_009609912.1:86860-109832 GCF_000690535.1 Cariama cristata
TGCAGTTGAGGAAGAACTTTATTTTTAAATTGCTGTATAAGTGACCTTTACTGTATAATGCTTTTGCAAGTGCTTTAGGCTATTTTGAAACTAATCAATTTTTTTCAAGCTTACATGCCTTAACTTAAATTGGTTAGATTGAAACAGATCAGTAAAAAGCAATTAAATGTATTTTGGATTTAAAGACCAATGCTTGAAGTGGTTCCTCAACAAGAGTTAAATAAAAGACTTTCCAAGTTTTCATAGTTATTGATTCCTACAGTGTTAGCCTAAGTAGCCAGAATCTCTGCAAAAAATACAAGTTACCTTTACACAGGTACTGAAATGTGGCAGCTACAGTTACATATCTAATATAAAGCACTAAGAGATGGTTTTGAGAATGGTCTGCTTGTCTGTGGTGGTAAGCCTTGATTTCAAATCTTGAGGATGCCCTGGCAGAAGGTACATATGTGATGTCTTTACTTAACTAATGGAATAAATTAACTAGGATTGCAGTAAATTTTTCACAACTGCAAGTCTTTAAATCAAATGTAGTTTTCTTCTGAGAAGACATACTAGCCTTAGCTTTGAGTTTGATGCAGAAATCAATGAAAAACCTCCAAGGCTTGTGTTGCGTAGCTGACAACTGTAGGACCCTGTAGTTTCATCAGGCTTCAAAAACTCTGGTGTGTTAAAAGAGTAGATCCAAAGGTTCCTCCTTTTTCTTCTGATCAGGCAAAGCAGAAACTGAGATTCTGTAAAAACCGAGCAACTTGGATTTGTTTGGTTAAATGTCCCTTATATGTTTAAAAAAAAATAATCAGAATGAAACAGTATTGCATCGGTATGCATTTAGGAAAGTCAGAGGAAGTCCATCAAAAGAAAAAAAGAAATAGGTTAATGTATTGTACTGGGAATCTGATGGTAAGTAGTATAGAATATGTACCTTGCAGTGAATGCCCACTTGTTCTCGTGCAGATTTGCCTTTCAGTTAAAGTATTTTTAAAGCAGGCATCCTTAAATCATATTGAAAATAAATATTTAAAATATAGGAAAAGCACATGTGCATTTTAATTAGCTTTATAACCCTACAAACAGGTTTGGATGATACCAAAAGCAAAGTGACCTTCCTATTCTTCCTCTCTTGATCTTGATGTCAATATTTACAATCCCGTGACCTTTTCCATGTCGATATCTGTTTGTGTTTGTGTGTTTCTGTGCAGTTCTGTGCAAAGCACAGTAAGATAAGTGTGAACTCCATTTAACCTCTTGACAATCCTTTGTAAGTATCTGGAAAATACATTTCTCATAAAATCTCTGAAAATTCTTAGTTTATTTTCTAAAGCATCAGCTTTGCCTTTGATTGTATTTACTGTGTTTAAGTTTGGTACTAAATGAAGGTTTCAGACCCCATAACATTTACTGTCCTGCTGCTGCCCAGTTTAATTACATGTTGAGAGTGTCCAGTTTCTTATTTCTAGTTATAATCCTGTTCTACTAAGTATTTGTATTTATGCTTGCTTGATAGAGGTTCAATATATGTACATTTTAGGTGGAAGAAGTGCCAGCTGTACCCATGATTGGGAGATCTAAAACTTCTTCAAATGAATGATGGAAGTAAAACTGCTTATTCACAGAAGTCTCTCAGAGACAGAACCATTATAATTTAATTGAGTAAAGCACATTCATATGCCTTTGTATATTTGATTTCCTAATCAGTGGCTGAATTATTACTTGCATTCTATGCAGAATCTGGAGCCTTTCCTAGAGAACTTGGATATTCCATAACAGAAAGCTAGGATCTGCCTTTAAAGAATGTTTTTTTGTGAATTAAACATCATTACTTTCATAAGTGGTCACAAAAAGAATTTGCAGCCTTGCTAAATAATGGAAATCAAGGGGAAAAGGAAAAAGGTGATTAATTTGATATCATTAATGATTATAACCTTGGAGAGTGTGAGTTTACAGGTCAGAAAACACAGTAGCAAAACATGAAATAGGAAACAGCAGAACTCAGTTTAAAAAGTGAAGTCAAAAGAAAGACACACCAAAAAGTTAAGATAGAAGTACACCAATTGAATGTATTTGGAATAACGTAGCGCTCGGAAAACGTGCACAGTAATTAATCAGAACACATAGTCTTACATAGATGAATAACAGTTTGAATACCCACATGACAAGAACAGTTTTGGCTGAGTTATGACCATCCTTAAATAATTTTCATAAACGATGTCGCTTAATCATTTAACTCATGGTTGCTCTCTCTAACATGTCTTATTTGTTTTCCCCCTTAGCTAACAATGCCAACATTCCCTGTTGTTGTGAAGATTGGACATGCTCATTCAGGCATGGGAAAGGTGCAGATGCTACTTACTGCATGTTAGAAGGCTGGGTGTTTGTCTAAAATAATATGCATGTTCTTTTGTTTCCTGGATATTTTAACTTTTCGCTGTCCAAATTCTGTCTCAGATCCCTACCCTTGCGAATCTCTGCTTGTGTATTGTTCAAGAAAGCATCTCTCTCTAGGAAAATACTAAACCGCATAATATATTTTCACACTGATACCTTTTCAGTTTATGCGTTGTCCTATATAGGACATTCTTTGAAACATGCCGAGATGCTTTCTCAAAGCAGAACCTTAGTTAGTAGTTTAGTTGACTGCAGTGAAACTACTTAAGGGTCAAGGTCTGTTTGCACAATCCAACTTTTTGGACCTGGGAATATAAGAAGGTTTTGCCTTGGTTCTTTATTAGTTTCAGGTTGATACTGAACTTTTATTCATTTCCTATCTTAATGTATTCTCTGTGATTGTTTCATACCACTATATAACTACTGCTTTCTTTCTCCAAAGTAATTGCATTTCAGTGGTGAGTACAGTTGTTTTGATATCACTTATCTCACAATGATGGTTCAATGGGATATGATTTAAGTCCCGCTTTCATTGATGTCAGTGAAAATTTCTAGGCGTTACCAGATTAACCACTTTCACTGAAAACACTTCAGTGCTTTAAGTGTTCTAGATTTTAAAATAAATCATCAGAGAATAGTTACATTTATCATCTTGAATCTCCAAAAGCTCCATGAACACAATATTTGCCACTAGCAATAGAAATAGAAAACTGATTGAATTGTATTTTATTCAGTAATTACACAACTTGTACTGTATGTTACGTTCGTTTGCCTATGACTGTTCTGGTTTATTTCATACTTAGTAAGTCAGTGGAAATACAGTAGCCAATTTAATTGAGAGCAGAATTAACCACTAATGACTTCAACTGCAGTTTCTGTGGATTGCATATGTGAAGTATTAGAATGTTTATACTGTACTTTCAATATTCAACTCTCATTTCTAGAAAAGGGAAATAATGCACAGAAATGTTTAGCATATCAAATGTCTAGAAATAAATCCAGATTTTTTTAGCTATAAAATATTTTTAATTCTTAAAGATCAAATGCCAGTCTTTCATAGTGAAATGCTTACTGTCAGAGTCCAAATAAAGGTTCTCCTCATACCCCAGTCCTCTCTAAAGGCATTGCTAGGAGTAGTGTTTCCATGGGTTATGATTAGACTTGCATATGCTATCAAGTTTTCAGAAACTAAGTTGAAACCAGGCATTGTGTCTGGTTTTGTGACTCTCAAAAGGCAAATTGGTCTGTATTCTTCTCCATCTGAGAGCTGAGAGCAAATACTTAGGGCTTATGACTTCTTCTAGCTTCATCAGACTCCATTTAACATGCAAGTCCCTTCTCACAGCCATGACACTCTGGCCCACAGGTTCCCTTTTAAGTACCAGATGGCAGTGGAAGCAAGCAAGACGCTGGGCTTGCAAGGAGTGACAAACTCTCCTACTATTAGATAACATGAGAAATACTAATCCCTGCCTCCTTTCCTCACCATTCTGAAATGTACTTTGGGTCAGTGTGTTGGAGTTCCAGTTTCCCTCTCCCATTTTCTACTAGACATCTCTTCTGAGTCACTTTTTCTCCCCACTTCGGCCAGCTTCCTTTAAGTCAACCATAGAGGTGTGCCCTCCCTGTCCAAAAGTAATGTCTCTGTCCTCCATCTATCCTCTAAAGTCTACTTCTCCTTCTCTCCCTAAATCAATATTCCCCACTTTTCCACCTCCCTCTTATTTCAAGATGTTAAAGTTGATGAGTTTAGTACCACTCACCGTCTTAGCACAGTGTTCCACAACTAGTAAATCCCACTCCTAGAAAGCCTGACTCCTTGCAGAGAAGTCGGAAAAATGAGAAAAACTGGTTCTGTTGTCTTGAGCCAACCCTCTGTGCTCCATGTGAATGTGCACTCATCAGCATATCATGACCCTTCATCTCCTCCCTCCTGGGTGATACATGATGTGATAGTACCTGGTGGGCTCCATATACATTTAGTTACATGAGCAATTTACAGAAGCAACAAGAATTCTATATAAATTAGTGTTGCGTATTATCACACCTTGAAAACTTCTAAGGCCTGCAGATCTAAAATTAACGGTCAACACTTAAAAAAAAAAATTTGAAAAGCAAAATAAAATTCCACTGTCTGCAAATTGCTATCTACAGTTGAACAGGTAATATTTTGCCTAGAAAAATAGACACTTCAATGCAGGAATGTTATAGAATCTAGAAATCAGATAAAATATCCAATACTTTTTTTAATAAACTGATGCTGTCAAAAAACGTACTTCTCATGAATGCCATTTGCAACTGAATTCTACATTTTATTCCTAATTACTCTTTTTTCTTTTGTATATGCTGTTTACTTGTGCTATGATGACTACAGATCAAGGTAGACAACCACTACGATTTTCAGGACATAGCCAGCGTGGTAGCACTTACTCAGACCTACGCCACTACTGAACCCTTCATAGACTCCAAATATGACATCAGGATCCAAAAGATAGGCAGTAACTACAAAGCATACATGTGAGCCAAAAACTTATATTCTTTCATCCTTTTGTTTCAAAATTGATAAGCACCAATAAGATTAAGACTGTTGGATGCATCTCTGAGCTGATGTGGTGACTCCATGCCTCCAATGTCATACTCTCTGGAAAGACAGTATTTTAGACTTTTAGATTTATCAAGATTTGTTTTTAAGTTGATTGTAACTGGGAGGAGGAGAATAAGACAACAGGTGGGCCTGCCAGAGTGTTTTTTCTGCTAACCTTTGTTTATTTTTTCATTTAAAGAGAGGAGTGTTTGGAAGGGGATTTGTTTTTATAAAGTACTTGTTAAATCAGACTCCTTTGTATCTTTTCACCAACTTTTTTCTCCCTCTAAGGATAGTTAGATGGCATTCATTCACACAAACCTGAATTGTAACACTTTAATGGAACAAAGTACTCTCCTTTTAACGTAGCACATGTAAGAAAAATTCTCATCTTACAGTGGCCTTCACATATATGGATGAAAATCTCTTCTAATTTTAGAATCCAGGTGTTTGCTTAAAGATCATTGTGGGATTTGCAGGGAGTGTTGCAAGCGACCTTGAACAATTCAACATAGCCTTGAAGGAAATAGAATGAGAAAGCAAGTAATGAAGCAAGCGCAGAAAGTGAGCTGAAGATAAAAATGTTTTGAAGCACAGATGTGAGACCGAAACTAGAAGATGCGTGTCTTGATTAACAGCACCATTTAAAAGCTTAGCCGTGGCATGTGAACAGCAGGGGTTAACCAATCCATGAACAAACTAGAGCGTGTGGACAGCTAGTGAATCTATATAAGCACAAACTTGTAAGCAATAAAGGTCTCTGGTTTTGCCCGCGCCAGAGTCCATGAATCAATCCCTACAGATCATGACTATACGAGAGGCTAAAAGGATGATTCAGTTTCATAGGCAACATTAAGCTAGAGCAGCAAAACAGGTTATCGTGTAGTAGTTGAGCTATGGTAACTGTGTTTAAGCATATTTTTACTATATTTCAATTATGAAGCAAGGTAATCTGTCATAAACTCATTTCATTCATGTTTTTAAGACAAGTTAGATCATCTCATGTCTTTGTTCCATCATACTTACAATTCTGAGGCAGGAAAAATATAACAGAACATGGATAAAAATACATATGCACTTACATATGCACACCCACATACACATGCAAAGATATTTCTCTAGGAACCCCTGGAACATTGGAGGGATCAGAGGTTTCTTGTATGTTGACATTTGTAAGGTACAGTCAAATTCTTTATCAGTAAAAACAACTGAACTCCAAGCAAACCATAAATACTAAGAGAAGCAGAAGTTGGAGCAGGGTTAAAGGAAATGTTTACAATGTTTTATAATATTAAAGACAGGGCTAGCATTAAGTGTCAAGTAATTTAGGAACAGCCAACAAGCTCTATGAGAAAGTAGAACCTTTTGCCCAGGGTGGGGGGGAAGGGGCAAAATTTATCTCCTTAGGTTGATACTGGAAGGCCACATACTCCTGACTTGTCCCCTAAGACATTACTGTCACAAGGTCATAACTGTATGAGTAACTGCTGGCCTCTCCTGACATGCCACTTGAAGGGGTATTTGAGAAAGAACATCAAAGATAGGCCTTTCAAGAACAACTCAGTTGTCCATCTACCTCTCACTGTACATCTGAGGGGCCTCAAGAAAGCACAACACAGAACTGGGTGGAAATACTGTTCCCATAGGTCAGATCCATCCAGCAGTATGGACACTCAGTCCTTCTGCTTTACTTTGAACCCAGAACTATCTAAATTTTGCAAAGACAGTGTGTTGGAAAGATAGAACACTCAAAGAGCTTGTGAGGATCAAGACATTTCTGGAATCCTTCGCCAGTGAAGTTCAGTGTTCTTAGTGATGCAGGACAGAAACTCTGTAACTCCAGCTCCCTACAGAATTTCAGGTCTGTTGGGCCTACCCCACGTCTCCCTCTAGGCAAGAAGAATCATAAACAAATCCTTCTGAATGACACAGCTTTTAGCCCCTGGCTTCTCCAGGAAAGTTAATTCCAATTGTGCTTGTTTGTCTTACATTGGTGTTCCAGACTGTTGACTTTTCCTGGCTTTAGCCCCATATCTGGAGACATCCATCCTACTTTTTCTGATAGCACCATACCCTACACCCCAAGGTCACCTATCTGTCCAAAACACATCTTGGTCCAGTCCCGCCGCTTTCCCAGACCAATTCTGTCGTTCTGCCTCTTAGTCCTTACCCCTTATGCCTAACCTTTTTTATTGCCCCAGGTTCTCCCTTGCCCCTTTTATTCTACTCAGTGCCATTCAACAGACTTGTTCTCCCTCTACCTCCAGTCACCACTCAGCCTTCTTTCTCTATCCCAGACCTTTTCATACAACTACTTCTGCCTCTTCAAAGCTAGGATAGTACTTCTCTCTCTTGTTGGTGCTTTAACAGGCAGATTTATTATGTTGTTCTACCCATCTCTCCCCTCCTCTGTTGTTTATAACAAACAGAGTTGATTTGTCTCTGTCTTACAGCTCCCAAGTGGCAGAGCCTTAGGAATAGGCCCAACTCTTAATGGTTATGACACACCGCCAGATACCAGCAGTTAGATGCAATATTAGTAACTTGATGGTTCGTTCCCTATGGTAGAAATTGGACCACTACATTTTGTAGGAGAGAGCCCTACATTTTTTTTCTTTGACTTGATATTTAAATGCTGTTCAGTATCTGGAATAATTTCGGAAGAGTCAGCCGTGGTAAATTTATCATTTTCAAACATAAATGTTTCTTCTTCACAGAAGAAGCAGTTGGCCTAAGGGATGGCAAAAATAAGTTAAAATGACAGCCTGTTCCTCCTACCTTTTATTTATTTTTAAGTTTCTGCTCAGAAACTATGGGTTCATCCAAATGCTAAAAGTCTAGCAGTCATTTTTTCTCTAGAGTCTTTCATACAGTTAAATCACACACAAAAAAATATGAAATACCAATCCATTGTTACAAAGCATCATGAAAAGGAGAAAATTTACCAAATGTCTGAAAAATTCTTCATATGCATACATATACATTATGTCAGTAGAATATTATTTTACAGCTGGTTCTCATTTTGTTCTGTGACACAGGAACAGAGTACTTAGAGAACCACCACAAAAAATACCAGCTGAACATTTGTTTTTGTAGCTTAAAGAGAGTTATTAAGAGCTTCAGTTTTATAATTCTGTGGGAAATTGTGGTATAAGTGGATCCATGACTCACGGAACACTGATGCTTATCATCTGTCAGTAGAGATTATAGCCAAAATGCAACATCAGGTCCCTCTAAATACCACAGCTCCTCAAAACGCTTTGTGACACATACTTAACTACTCTTGGGACCATTACAGAATTCTGACTTCAAGGAAATAGAGTTAAAGGGTCACACACAATGAAGAAAAACAGAAATACAAAAACACTACATCTAAATGTCTTCTTCAAAAGCAATAGTCCAAATCCATCGCTTAATGTACTTTGATCAAAAGGCCAATAAAACAAAAGCAGAGCACATCAGCCAAAGAAGGACAGTGCTATAGAATCAAACCACTAAGCAGGCTACCTACACAAGAACTGTAGATAGACATTTCTACGTATTTGTCTGATGACAAGTCCCTGTCCCAACAATTTGGATTGCGTACTTTAAATGGTACTAAATAAAGCAGAAAAGTGTTGGAAAAGGGGGAGCTCAAGTTACTATGAATTGTTTATACTAATCATAATTCCTTTTCCCCCAATTTTAAAACAGTTCTTCCTTCTTTGCAAAGACCAAATCAAGTGAAAACATGTTAAGCCTAAGTGTAAAACACTTAAAAGTGTTAGGAGTTGTTTTCTCTATTATTCAGTATTTAGTGAAAGAGGAGGAAATAATGATGTGAAAGACCCTTAGCAATTATCAGAACAGAAATGAAGAAGGGTGGGAAGCCTACGTATTTCAGTAGAAGAAATCATATATGAATTACAGAAATCATATCTAAGGTTTAAAGTGCCAGATGGTCTGGTCAGGTACTTTTGTATCACTTAACCATGGTCTAATGGAACCCCTGTTGTTTTGGAGTTCTGTGTCACAGACCTGGCATCAACGGCTCCAGCCCACAAGCTGTTGAGATGACACCAGTTAGTTCTGTGTCCATCGCATCCCTCTCAGTCCTCATCTGGTCCCTACAGCATCGTTACAGCCAGCCAAGCATCCAGTCATGAGACTTCAGGTTCAACAGGGGACCTTTCACACTGTGTAGTGAAAGCATGGCTTAAAGCAAACGATTTTTTCTTCTCTAGTCGGTAATGCTGAGATTACTTCAGTGCAGCTGAGGATCTTGAACTAAATACTTGCTAAAAGTCTTCAGGACAATTTTTTTTTTTTTTTCTGATTTGGTCACATCTTTCTTCCTAAAAGAGCTTAAATAGTACATGCTAATAATGCCTTTGAGAAGTCTGCAATAGAGTTGAATTGCGATTTATAAGAAGTATGCTCTCTGATGCAGAATATATGTGTAGAGTAGTAAGGAACTTAAAATTTTTAATTTGTAAGTAGACACACATACATAAATATCACTTTAAAAAATGAAGCAGAAATCACAAAATAGCCTTATTACTGGGCAAAGTTACCTTACACACAGCACTCAACATGTACATTCCCGTTTCACTAGTTTGTCCCGCATCACCAAAGAACATAGCATCTTAGAAGAACTTTATGCTTTAAAGTTCAGCTAACTTTATAAGACTCCCATAGAAAAGTCAACATTCCCCTGCAATCGCTACTGACCCTCGTAATTAGGTTAATATAGAAAAATGGAGAGAAAACTATAGCTGCTGCCTAATATACTTTTGATACGTTACAGATGTTCCTATTATTTTACTAACTGGAAACACTTCATAATTTGTATCTCTAGCCTGTATTCCCAGTACAGCATTTATGTTTCAGAAAACAGTAATCTTCTCAGCCCTAGTAGCAGTCTTAAGGTCTGAGGAGAAAAAAACTTTATATGATTTTTTTTTAGAGGTTAGATAAAAGATGGTATACTCAAGCCCTGACATGAACCATTTAGATTATATTAGTAAACTAGCAAAGACTGAAAACAGGAGAAGAAACCAAAATCCAGCTCTACAAGAGATCTGAGATCACTTCAGAGATGTTAAAAACATAGATACCTTGATTTGCAAGTATTGGCACCTAACCCTGCAGTGGTATGGATTTTAAATGAGAAGCTGAAGCTTCAGTCTCCTGACGTTTGCAGTAACAGTATGTTACAGGCTATTCAAGCCATTTATAACTGGTAACAGCTTATTGTTAACACTTTCACTTCATCATAGTAGGGCTTTTTTTAAAAAGTCTTAAATGAATAAATGGGGACCAGCAGTTTCACAGCATGGACATACTTCATAACATGCCTACGGTGAAGTATTACTGACAAATGCAATGCCTGTTAGAATTCTTCGTGTTTTAGATGTTCTGTTACAAGCTGCCAGATATGACAAAGGTGTAAATACTGCTAGAGTATTAATGTGAAAATCAGAGTAATTTAAGAGATAGTGAAGATATAGAACCACTGGCTGTCTTTGTAATATTTTCCCCCTTTCAGGAGAACTTCCATATCTGGAAACTGGAAGACAAACACAGGCTCTGCAATGTTGGAACAAATTGCTATGTCAGATAAGTAAGTCGAGTGTCATGTAAAAGGTAATTTTTTTAAAAAAAAGCAATTTTATTTTAAATTAATTTTTAAAAAATCACTTTGTTGATATGCAATTCATAGTAAATGCATATCTGCATATCTTGCATTCATATTTTGGGTTTAAAATCTTTGAATTAGATGAAAGAACATGAGCCAAGAGTTCCATATGACTTGCCTCAGAGTTAACTACCTGACTGAAGCTTATTTCGCTCATGTCATCATTCCAGCTCTGTACTTTGGTTTACTGTGCTTTTCTTTTTCTCTCCCATCCTGATGCTGGATACTTTTTGCACTCCAGTCAAAAAAATTCTCCTTGCAATACCATTTTGAAGCTCAGGTGTTCTGTTGTAGAACTGTTCTGTCAGTACTGCTCATTTGCTCCAAGCACTTCCACAACATATAGACCTCTTTTCCTTGCAAAATCAATCTGTGAGGCTTTTTGATGACTATGAATTTTCTTTTGTTCAGCTTCTCCAAAGCTTGCTACCAGTGGAAACTGAAAAAAGTCTGTACAATAACAGTGTAATTTAAAAGGTGTTTTAAAGTTCAACAGTAGTCTTTTTCTGGTGGTTTTGGCTTGGTGTTTTCTGTTTTTTGTTTTTTTTTTTTTTTGTAAAGTCTGGAACCTACAACTTGGCCCCTCTTATGAGCTGAGGGAGACACAGGAACTGAACCATTGCTTGCCCTGGAAAGGTGAAAACAAATAAGACGGGAATTACAACTCCCTGCTCTCCAACCTCTGTCTAGACTGTGCCCTCACTGATCTCCCCTCTGGGGATGGAGTGGAGCCACGTTATTTTCTCTTTCTCATTCCCCTCCCACCTTCCTTTAGAAAGTGAGGTTGGGCCTTCACTGAGAGGGAAAAGAAAGCATGTGCTTTCATGTGTATAATTACAGTCCATGAGCTATTCCTCTGTTAAAACACAGGCACTTTAGTTTTGCTGTGAGGAAAACTAAACAATATCAAGTATGGGTAATGAGTATGAAATGCTAACCTTGCCTAGCTAACTCACTGTGAATGCTCTATGTACTTCACTTCTACTTCCATTTTTGAATGTAGGATAATGAGAGCGTAATAAGTATTTTCCCATTTAATTAAACACTGGCCAACAAAACAAAACTTCTTTCATGCTGATGAAGGCAAAAGCATAGAAAACATGGATGTTTTCTCGTAACAGAAAGGGGTATGTATCGCATAACCCTGCTTTTTGTTTGATTACCCACTGATGTGCACAAAGCAGAGCAAGGAAGAGAAGGGAAAACTGAAGTTTTCTGAAGAGTTGAAGTAGCTTAACAGCATCCCCAAAAGCAATCAAATCTGATGCATGTGCATTTCATTTATAATACATGTCATGAATTAGGAAGCAGTGTTTTGAAAGCACTGCCTGAGTTGACATTGTTGACTGACTACAAATCTTAGCCTAGAAATGTAGAAAAGCAAGCAGAGTGTAGCACAGTAAGAGACAATGACGAGGCAGAGAACAAGCATATTCCAATGTTACGCATTCTTATTGACCCCTCTGTTTCTGAGCGGCACTGCTCCCCAGACAGGACCAGAAGATGACAGACCAATGCTAAGTGTGCACACTTCATCTGGCACACCAGGTATTTCGTGGAAGACACCTGAGGAGCAGTACTTTATTGTCTGTCAGTTCTAAGGCTGCTGCACACTATATTGGCTCTGGGAAAATAAGAACTGTGACCTCTTGTCAAACCTACTGTGCAAGCCTTGGGTTTAGAACACTACAGGCTAGTCCATCCAAGACCTTGCTTCCCAAATGTAACTATATTTTTCCAGCTCTGTGTTTGTTGGCAGAAAAGAAACTATTAAAAATACTTTCATAAAACTGATTGATGTTTCAGTATTTTAAAGAAAATGTCTTAATTTTTTTTCATATAAAGTCCAGATATTTACTGCTAAAGACAAGTTTTGCTGGTCTCATGACTTTCTAAGATACATGTTGGTATTTTACAGCAAAAAAAATGTTATTTGTAAGCAAGTGCATGCAAGCAGTCCAGTCAGTCAGTGCATCTACAGCTGTTGAAATTGTCAGGCATCCAAAAAACCCTCTCATTTTGAACAAAAAACATGTTTCTCACAGGAAAAAAATTATTTTCATTGCTAAAATGTTACCATCAGGATCTTTTCAAACAGTTGTATCAATTTCTTTGTATTCTGCTTAAAAGAAAACTTTTCCACTGGAACAGACTTGATATAAGAAAATATAAAGAATGTGACCTAATAAGTTTACTTGGAAAGAATGCTATTACTGAAGATATTTATATATGAATAAGACTCTCAGCCCAGCAACAAGTTTCCTTTGATCTTATAGTGAAGTCAAATGCTATGTTTATTACATCAATTTTTTTGCAATGGAAAACACTGTAATGTGGCAAATCTATCATCACGGCTCAATGGCTGGATCAGGAGAGAGCAGGAGAGGGTCTGTAAAAGGAAATAGCTCTCATTTATACTCAAATACTAGACAATGTAAGAGAAAAATGTTCATAATAAATGGCTGCTTTAAAACTGGGGTTTTTTTTTAAGCAAAACATGTCCTTCAGTTGGTGGAACTGTCATATCATCACTTACTGGTGCCCATGCACAACTGTGCTATTAGTTATTGAAAATTCTGAATGCTATTTTGTGTCCTATGAGTCAATCCTTGCCATTGAACAAACACACACAGCTTATATCACCTCAGAATGCTCTCAGGAAAGTATTGTGGCTCCTTGTTATGTCACTGCCAGTTCTGTACTTGAGCACAGGAATTGCCTCACTATTTTTCTAGTAAGTCCCACTTCATTCCCTTGTTAGTCAGATAATCTCTCTATTCATAGAGAAGGAAAGAAAAATAAATCATATTACTGCATGTAGAATGCGTAAACTGTCCATTCCTCTGTATTTCTTACCATCAGGTTAGAAAATACCTGGAGGAGTTCTTGTTTTCAGTACTGTATGAAACACTAGCCTTTTTTAGGAGTTGTAGAATTCCTGAGAATTCTTTAAATTTCAGTTGAATTTTGCTGTAGTTGTCTATAACCCTACATGAAGAATATTATCCTGGTCTGCATGCTACTTACACGTAGTGTCATACATCTGTTTCTCTTGCATCATCTTAAAGGTTGTTTTGTCTTGATTTTTCTTTTGCCTTGTTCAGTGATAAACATATAGAGCTATCATTGCTACTTTGGAATACAGTTGGGTCCATAATTTAAGATGGAGACTCTCATTCTGGTTTTCCTGATAAAAGAATAAAACCCATCCATAATTAAGTACACTACCAAGCATAATAGGCCAGGGGACTGTCAGACGTGAATCTGTGCACAGATGCACAATTTTGAATTTCACAGGCGAACAGAAGCCCTATGCCCTACTTTCTGAAACCCCTTGGCATCACTGAAGCCACAAAAACTGATCAGATGATAAATCTTCCTTCTGTGGAGTTCTCACGTGAAGTACAGCCACAACCAGCACGCTGTACTAGCATAAAGGCACTGGAAATGCAGGGTGGGATACAGCTAAATGCTATTTGTGTTTCAGCATATCTTATCTTCAGGTTACTCACAGTTTAGAGCAGACACTTGTTTGGACCAATGTAAACTGGGCCAGAATCCAGCATAGCACTAGGTCAGGATACAGAGCCACAGCTTTTCTGGATTCTACTGGGAGAAGTAGAGTAATCAGGCCAGTACCTCTAAGCTACTATTCTGGGAAATACAAATTCAGTAAAACTGACAATATAGTGAAAATTCTGAATTTAGAGCAAAAGTTATATAAAATACATTATTAGGTACGCCTATAGAAAAACAAGAGCCTGATGAGATACTCACATTAAAAATTATTTTTATGAAACAGGTACAAGCTTTGGGTTGACACCTGTTCTGAAATATTTGGTGGTTTGGACATCTGTGCTGTTAAAGCTGTACATGGAAAGGATGGAAAAGATTATATTTTTGAGGTAAGCAATCCCACTCTTTTCAATATATTCTTTTACATATTACAAACACCCAAGTAAGGAACATTTTTGATAGTTAGGCATTGACTTACGTGTGTTTCAGGAAAGGCTGTGTATTTTTGAGCAACATTTAAATTATAATACAAAGCCACATGTCCAAGTTAGTGGCAACACTTGCTGGAAAATGTAACCATATATATGGTAATGTCTTTTAGTGTTTGAGGAAATGTACACAAACTACAAAACAAAACCAAATGTGGATGCCACATTTTCCCAACCCTTATGATTTCTTTCCTGAGCAGGCTTACCAGTTTTTCCTGGAAGGTTTATAGATAGCACTATCCCAAGGGAACCCCAACAAAATTACACCTTTACATGGAAAGGGAAATTAAGAATGAAATGGAAACAAGTTTACTTTTTTCTAGCCTAAATATTACCTTTAAGATCTGATTTCTCATGAATCAGAAGTTTCTGCAGTAGGTAATGCTGAAAAGTTTAAGTTTTTCATTTACCTTAAACTTATTATGGATAAATGTAACTCTCTCTAGCCATAAAACAAGCTATCACCACTTGCTTATCACACAATTCAAGATTTCGTCAGCATCTTCTATGTTTTTAGGATTTTATTCAGAAGGTAGGCAAGGATCTTCAGAATCTCCCCACTCCAAAAGAGGTCGATATTTGCTAAAGCAAAAGTAATAATGTTTTTTCTAAATCATGAGAGTAACCTGGAGACTATGGGTTAACCCTTTCTAGTTATTTGTGTCCGTTTAGAACAGAAAAGCTTTGTACAAGTAAAAATGTTTGTTCTGTCACAATGTTAACCAGCTCTATGTACTTTCTTCTCTTATAGTTTCACAAATTTATTTATCACTATTGCAATTGCTAATAATTCCCAAATCAATCAATAGCACTTTAAAGAACTGAGCAGCTTGCAGGATTAAACCTTCAGCCAAACAAACAGAACTAATCGCTACCTCCTGATATGCTGAAGAAGATTTCAAGAAGTCATATTTCCTTAGTCTGCTGGGCCAAATCAGAACATACTGTGTCTTACTGTCTCAAAACTCACTGTACCATAAAATTTAGGATTCCATACTAAACCTCCTCTGTTGCTCCTTCATATAGTGCAGTTTTTCCTCTCCACCACACCCCAAAGTTCCTGTTAAATCTGTGATGCTTGACTCAATGAAATCTGGCTGAGATTTGAAAGAGTGAAAAAAAAGTGTTTTCCTCTTTCTGAAGACACATGGCTCTGACTTATGATGATACAATGTAGAGGACATTCCTAACATAGGATTTGTCATGTGTGCTACTTCACAGCTTGGCTGTAGCCACGGGTGTAGCTTGGACACTTCTGCTTACTGAGAAGGTATTGATTTCTGCTCACAAGTAAGGTCCTCTCCAGCAGTTGGGCTTTGGCAGCCTCCCAGATGCCATTTAAAGCTTTGTAGGATGCTCGGCAGTTCCTATAGCCCCTAAACATCTCAGAGGATGGATCCCAGCATTTTCCACACACCCCCATTTATCTAAATTGTTTACATTTGAGATAGTTCATGCTGATTTGGCTGGCTTTACTCCAATAAATTTCGACCCCACAATTTAACCTATAAAATAAAGAAATGTGGATTAATTTAAGACATAATACCTTAGTTATCTTACCTCATAAGACAATGGTTAAAAACTGAAAGATTGCACGCAAAAAGATACAAAACCAGAGTAAATTTGCATTTAACAAGCACACTCTTGTAAGAACTAGAGGTTTCAGACATAAAACAATGTTGTTTCTTATACACTGTACCTAAAGCTAGTCTGAGAAATGATTGGCATCAACCCACACTACTTAGTCCCTCCTACCGATCTCTTTCATTCCCTGCTTTCTTTTCATCCTGCTCTTTCTGTACAGAGTTGGGCCTTTTCCGCTTCCAGTGGAAGTGAAGGATGTCTCCTTTGTTTTAACAGTGGACACTTCCGTGACATTCCTCAGTTAGCAAATTCCTGTCAGACTAAATGTGTTTCACTTTCATTTACTGAACTTGAGTGTTTCCACATTTTTTTATATTGCGCAATTTCTCAAATTTTTGAGCAAAGCCAGCATGCATCATCAGCTTCCACTGAAGTGAGTCACACAAACTAATTCCTGCATCAGGCCTGGGAGGTCTCTTGGGTAGGAGGAGAAGGGGGAGCAGGTTTTTGAAAATGAAATAGCCAGTGCAAATTATATAATGGACAAATAGAGTACCTCACTTCCCACTCGAAAATGAAATAGCCAGTGCAAATTATATGGACAAATAGAGTACCTCACTTCCCACTTCCGAACAAATCCCCTAATTTTCCATGCCAGATAAAGTCATACTTTTAAAAAAACAGAATTCTAAGAACTGCAGGATACATCAGGAACTGGGTTTATAGAGCATTTTAAGTAGTGTATATAATAGATCTTGCAATTAAAAGAAAGAGTGCATAGAAGTGTGATAATTCTTGCTGTTCTACAAAATCAGCTGAATTGTTTGAAAGATGGTTATGCTCATCAGCAAGAATATTTAGGATTTGTGTAAGACATTGAAATGTAGAATTGTTAGCAAAATTCACATCCAACAGAACATCTGTAAAACTTACAATCTAAAAAGTTACTAAAAAGCCAGCTTACATCTACAGTTACTACACTATAATTTTAACAGTTATCACACTATAATTCTATGATACGATGAAAAGTAGAAGACCGTCTGCACCATTATAGGAAAAATTTTCGCCTTTTGTGTATTTTCAACAAGGGAAAATAAATGTTTTATTAAAGCTAGCACGTACATGCTGCAATCAAAAAACAGGTGCTGAGCACAACAATCAGTCTGTAAATACTGGGTTTACACTCTGATTGCAGTCCATACTGAAACCTATGCTCTCGTGTTTTCAAGGTGACTGGTACATGTACTACAAAACTAAAGGCTTCTGTATTACTGACACTTTAATTCTGCAGATATGATCTGACAAGAAACATACAAACTTCCTAATGTATGAAATAATGTGTGCAGACATGTTCATCCTGATTTTTCAGTTTGAACATTCAACCAGTGTAACCAGCAATAGGAAAGTGTACGTATGGGTCATCCAGCTTCAGAGTGAATGTGAATCAGGGTAGTATTCTACTAAAGTCTCCTTCATATACTCAGCATTCTAGACAGAAATTAACTTTGGAGGGATTTTCTGTAATAAGGTGGGGAGAGCAGCATTTTACAGGAATAACTGCTTAGTACATAGTACATGTTTTGACAAAGGTGTTCAACAAGAGCTTTAGGATATGCATAATCCAAGACAATAGTTTTTAAATACTCACAGTGTTTAAGTATTACATGTAACAACTCATCTTCTTACAAAAATGAATTCCAAACTACTGTTAGAAGATGTAACGCGTAAATGACTTTTTATAGGACTATTTCTGGAAGGTTATTAATTAATTTCATATTGTCCTTTCCTTTTTTACCATATAGCAATAATTTTATTATTTCAGTGTTGTAGCCATTCAACTGCTTTGTGATTGTCATTTTGTCATTCCTTGGTTTAACATTCTGCTTTCTTTTATTTCCCAAAACCATGGAGCAACAAATTGTACCAGTGGCTGATACTAGAGAATCAGTACAACATTGTGTCTCATGAATCTAATGTTCTAGCTGTACTTCTTAAAAAACACTACTATAAAGTGATTTTTTTATCCATGATCTAGTACAGTACGCTTACACTGCAGGTAAGAATGCGTTGGCTCTTAATGTTAGACCCAGTCATCATGCCCCATTTCTTCAAAAGGGTAAACATAGGGTTTTTTTCTCTTTTAGCTTCTCTAATAGTTTCTCTTCTATATATATTTGATTAAAAGGATGAGAATTTTTAAATAACTTGTTCTCATTTTAAAGCCTCATGGCCATTCAAGTTATGCAAAGTGTGCTTGCTGTGTAAGTAGTGTAATGACTATTCAGGAATAATATGGAAGGATTAGAGAACTAAAATGAAAGAAAAAAAATTAAGGATGTTTAGAGACACTGAAGTATAGTTCTAGATACTTAATTTCTGCATACATAAACCTTGTTATGAAATAAATAAATGTACGGGTCTTTATTACTGTTACCTTCTTGTGGATGTCTCCCTTGTGGGATGCGCATGTTCCTTTGAGTAGGTCTCAATGTAATAAAAAACTAAGAAATAGCCGTGTAAGTACAGCTTCTCACGTGTTATAGCTTTGGGTGCTAGATTTGGGTCCATTTTATAGATGTGGGTCGGTTCCCCAGTGCTAGTTTGTGCATCAGTATCTTCACATTTCTATGACCACCCTAGAGATTTCTAGTCATTTGAACAAGCTGAATACTACTTTTTCAATACTACTGTTATTTCCCAAACGTTATAAAAAGGATACATTTTTAGTGTTCCATTAATTTTTCCACACTGCTATAGATGCTACTCCCAGGAGAATTTTTAAGGATGTCCATTTGTGCCTTCTTGCTATGCAGTTGAGGGATACCTTATGCATCCCCAGCAAAAAAAATCCAGACCGATTTGTCTGAAGACAAGAAGGACAGAATATTGAAGTCATAATATTATTCAAGCACAATACAACCTGTGTTTTTCTGTGAACCTACAAGCTCTCTATAGTTTTCTTAGATGGGGGCTGTAAGAGGTAACTTTGACTTTTAAAAGAAGTTGATTTTCTAAAAGTTGTTCCCTGGAAGAAATTACCTTCTCTAGAAGAACCTAGTGGTTCTTCTTGTCTTTTACTGCTATCTCCAAACTCTTACTAGGGAGCGATGAGCTAATTAAAGAATCACTTAGCTAAAAGGAAGGGTTGTCAGGTTGATCAGGAGGAAGACCAAGTTATTATTCTGTGTAACAATCTTAGCTATTCATTTAGGGTCTATTCTTTTTACCTCAATTGGAATACTCAGCTGCCAAGCATCATTGTGCCAGAGAAAAGCTGTAGAAACAAGAATTTTATTAACACATCGTTGCAACATACAGCTTTTTAACTGTCTCACCAGTTCTTGCTAATAAGACATCAAAGTAAGGTCCATTAATCTTTAACTTCTTAAATAGAAGAAGAACTTTTAATGTTTCCCTTTTAAAATTAACATTTCTGTAGTTTTAATACTAGAAGGAACAGATACTTGAGCGGTGTTCGTGTTTCTGACTCCACTGAATATTATCTTTCATGATTCATTCTTGGAAAACCAAACCTCTGGGAAACTAAACAAAAGCTCATATCATGATGATGAATGCAGTGAAAGAGAACAAATGTAACGGAATCCTTTGAAGTGGCCTCACAGGCAGTCTCCCAAATTTTGCTCAAAAATGAATGGGTGCATGGCTACTGCAGGTGTCTTATTTCTACTTGCTTAATTTTACCCTAAGCTATATTAAAATTAGCTTCCAAGTGCTTTATAACCTGGAAAGATGTAAACCATTTGGATTTCATAAAGAATATTTTCAGCCACTGTAAGCCAATATAAGAAATTAAGAAAGAGTATTTGATTTTTTTTTTTTTAAGTCTTGGTGTAATTGATAGGGTTTCTGAAGGTGCTGCAGTCTATCAAATGGCTGGGAAATATACCACCAACTCCAGAGTACATATACTGACTGTATAAGGTGTAGTGATACAGCACCAGCGTTAGGTATGTTGTCTTTTATAGGCTTCTGTATTCGCCTTTTCAGTGTCCTGAATAATCCTGGCTAAAGTACATAAAGGAATACATCAGAAGGGAGCAAAGGCAGAAGGCGGCTGTACCTCAGGCAGTATTAGTGCACAATTTTACTTAAAGTTGTGCTTTCTAGGAAACGCTAACTATACTATTCAATTTACAATTCAGACAGAGCAATGTCACTGACTATTGCACAAGTTTAATGAGGACAAGACTTTGATACTGTACTTCCAAGTGCTCAGAAGCTAAGCTTACTTATGCTTCTGTCTTAATCATATACATTTCCAAAATTCAGCACCGAAGACTGGACAAAGACATGAAAATATATTCTGTTAGAAAAATTTGGTAATATCCTTGTAAGTGGTGTATCACAAATTATAGATGTATTTAGATTAGCAATGACCTCTGGAGGTCACCTAGTCCAGCGTTCTGCTCAAAGCACGGCTAACTTCAAAGTTGCCCAGACCCTATCCTAAAACACAAAAGAGAGGGAGAAATTTTGTTTCTTAACATGTCTACCAATATTGTAGATACAAGTCTCTTAAAATAAACAGATTTTTAAAAACCCTCTAGAAACATAACTTTATCTCTAAATCGGATGATTTGTCATATAAATATGTGCACGAGTGGCAAATAATAATGGCCTTGATTTTTCTACATACTTAAGTGGCTTTCCATCCATTAAAGAATATCCTCTGTTCAGGTTAGTAAGGGAACTAAATCCAGCTGTAATAGTTGATAAAGTCAGAAGTCTCTCATAATTTAGAGTCTAAAATTACTCTTTTTGTGATATTACTAAGTTATGATTACAACCACATCTGTCTGTGCAGATTCCTATTTCCAAAACAAGGAGCATTCCTACATTTCCTAACAGCATAATATAACTTAATTATTCCTAATAGGACTTAATAAAACTTAATAAGAAATGGCTAAGAAGATACAAGTCTAGTAAAAAACAACCTTTTTAATTAAGATTTTTCCAGCTTTCTGATGCATTAGTGCTGGATTCATTAATATATTCCTTCATATGTGGGCTTCATGTCATAGAAAAAAATCAGTTTATTCAGTGAACTCTTCTGGGCTTTTTTTTAGATTTTGGAAGTAACAGATTTAATCCACTGAATTTTTCCAGACACCATTCTGGAAATAATGACATCAGCTGTTCTTTTAGACAGAAAAGTAAATGAAGTGTATTTAGTGACATAGTTAATGAAGGGGGCGAATTTGTTTTGCTAGGACACTAGTTTTCATTTGAATGGAGCAATAATTATTGACCTGCTTGAATAACGTTAATATTTTGGTTTCCATCCTAAGAATAAATATTCACGAATATTTTTTTCATGTAATATTTGTTTACTGTATCTGTTGTCAAAATACTTGTAACTTTTTAAATTTTAAATTAACAACAGTAGCACTTCTTATATGTGACCATCTAAATGTTTTCTTTTGTTCGTAATGAACCATAGTTTATTAATAGGTGGGTGAATACAGGTAAAATTCATGGTGATGTTAAATTAATTGTCATTTTATAGATTAAACCACTCTCACATATTCTCTTCAAAGTGCTTGAATTTTTCTCAGATATATTAACTGCATTTTCTATATATTTTTGCACTTTTTTTTAATCTACTACATTTGCATGAGTTTGGTACATGCAAATTCAGTTTCATCCAGGTATTTTCATTGGACATAGAAATCATTTCTTGGTTTGTTTTCATTCCAGGTTAAAACAAGCCCATGTAAATTTGTCTGTAGGCACTAGATTCTTCATCTAGGAATGCTTGATTCACTTTCCCAGCTGTTCTTATTTGTTCTGCAGATGTTGTTATTCATCCACTACAAGAGGGACTGTAAAAATTTCCTAGCAATCACCACTGATTTTCTGCTGTACTATCCCCTACCAACTTCTCAGGTTTAGTTTAATTTCCAATTACAAATTATTCCTGCATCTGCTATAGAGACCTCAGGGAAAGCCCCGTGATTACTTCATATCCAGTCACTCCCTGACTTCTCAGAAATCACACCATTTTTTACATCCCATTCAGTCTTAAATGACCTCCTCAAACTATTCATTTTTCTTAATGTCAGTTACTTTCGCCATACTTAGAACTCTTAAATTAAAATCTTATCAGCCTCTGCCTTTACAGTCAAAATGTTCACCACAATTGAGGACATCCAGGTCCTACAAAAACAACCCAGAAGAATAACACATGCATAACAGCAACACTACAATCCAGCTTCTCTTATTCACAGACCAAACTAAATGTTTTTTTCTCAGTCCTCACACTCTCAAGCACAGAACTTCAAAACTACCTTGATTTGCAATTTAATTCCTCCTCCCTCTGCACTTGCCATTTACCATATCTTCTCCTGTAATTCATAGGTCTTTTTCCATATGAAATCCATACATCATTATTCTGTCAGACTCCCTGGGCACTTCTGAACAGAAAAGCACTCTGTCTGTTCCTTCATATTCCTCTTATATTTCAACATCCTGACAAACACCTTTTTCTTCCACTGTATCAACAGAGTTCTTTACCTTTGCCCCTCCTTTAACGTCCACAGCTCTGCCTTTCCCAGCAGTGTTTGGACTGGGTCTTCATAAAACTCTAACCGAAAGATCTTTCTTAATCCTTTGGTAGTAAATGTATTATGTACTGGAGAACTAAGTCTGGGCAATGGCAGTCAGAATAGTTTCTCCTTCAAACATGAAGCCAATGTGACGCCCATCTACAAGAAG
>NW_009609913.1:0-17584 GCF_000690535.1 Cariama cristata
ACTTTTTTCCCAATTCTTCTCCCCATCCCGTTGGGAGTCAGCGAGCGGCTGCGTGGTGCTTAGTTACCACCTGGAGTTAAACCATGACGTCTTGGTTTGAAAGGTCTGCGAGTGATTCAAAGGACCCATGGATGGTGCAAATCTTTGGCTTGAGTTTGCCAGGAGTTTTACGGGGTTTTTTTTTTTTGAGTTTTACAATTGGACTTAATGACTTGAAGGTCCTTTCCAACCTAAATGATTCTATGATTCTAAGAGGCAAAGCAAACAAGGAGATACAAACTACGCCAAGCAGGGAAATAAAAGAAATGCAGGAGCTGGTTGAAAAGCCACACTGTATTTCAAAAAATAAAACAAAACCAGAAAAAAAAAACCCTAACCAGGGTTGTAAATAATGAGTGAGAGGAGGTGAAGGAGGTCCTTGGAGGTGCCCAGTGCATTCACAACCCGGATGAGCAATGTCTCCGTGTCTCCGTGGACATTCTCGTGCTGCAGCGCAATCTGCTGCCTCCTTGGGATCCTGGGAGGGACTTGGGTTTGGGGCAACTGGTGGAGACTGAGACACAATGACATGGTGACATGGACCTCTTTGAGGCACGTCGCAACAACAGAGGACCATCATGCCAACCAATCTGGAGGGCTGCACCTTTTAGGCACCCTAAAAGTTGCCACGTTCTCTTTAAGTTCAGTGGGGAAGGACAGGAATCGGATCCCCAAGGGACCTGATGCTCCTCGTAATCCCGTCTGGACATGTTACTGCTCCCCATCATCTCTGAGCATCACCAGGTGCCTCCAGAGAAGACCCAGAGCTTGACCACCTCTATCTTTGATGAACCATTCAGTGCCTACTCAGAGTGTCTTAACCAGTGCATCCCATCCAGGTGAGATCTGAAAAAAAAGGGATATTGGTATTTTTGCCGATTTATTTATTTATTTCTAATTTTCCACCCAACTGGGGACAACGTCCTGTTGGAGATGCAGCAGCGGGGGGAATTGCCCAGGCTCCTGGAAAGCGTGTTTGATTTCTGTTCGACTTTAGCGCAAATGGGTTTTCTTTGATGAGACTTCACTCCTCTATTACTATTTTAATTAATTTTGAAGTGAAAACTTTAATTAATTAATTAATTGTAATTCATTCTAAATTGCTGTGAATTCTGGTTTGGGTAAGTTTGTGGTTTCTAAAACCTTAGTGCTGACGAAATTAATTTGTTCTATTTATGCCTCGTCACTATGTTTTAAAAGGCTAGCATGCATTCGTTCATTCTTAGCTTTTAATTATTGTCTAATTGCTATTAACTCTGACATGACAAGTTTGATGTGGAATTGTTGCATGTTCATATTTTTAATACTTGACAATCTTTGTAATTACAGACTTTTCCTTAAAATTTGACTTAAATGCCCTGGCTGCAATTTAAAATCCTTTCTTTTTTTTTTTTTTCCCCCCAGTAGCATGAATGTTTTTTTGTAATAAGAAAACTTAAAAATATCTAAAATCTAATGTATTCGTTTTTGTTGTGCTCTATATCTTAACTGACCAAACACGGTTTATCATGTTTTAATGCCTTTTAATATGATGAAATATGTATTTCTAAACTACAGATTATGCCATTTTTTAACTGACAATTCATCCACACCAAGGTGTTTACAAACATATTAGTTATCTAATTTTTAATAATAATTTAGGCTAGCATACTTACTTTTTGGAGGTAGGCAAGCCTACAGTTATTCATTAACTGTTGATTACAAAAAAAAAACAGATTTCTTTTAGGTCCACTCTGAAAAATGTAAATACCCACTTGGATTGCAAAGGAAAAAAAAAATTGGTAATACTTCAAGGTTTTTCCTGTAGTTTTTAGTTTTGCTTAACATTTCTTAACTTGAAGCAGAGAAGGCGATGGGTTAATTTAATTTCCCACTTCCACTGTTAACCTGCTACCCAGGGATGGGTTAACATTCCTCTTTGAAGTGTTTAAACATTTCCTAATCCCATTTTCTCTCCTGTTTGCTTGGAAAACAAAGCAGGATCCAGGATCGAAGAGAAATTGCTGGTTTAGTCGGTTGTCTTAAAAAAACAACTGTCCTATGCGCTCAAAGCCAATATTTACTTCTCAAACACTCTGCGCACAGCCCGTGGACTTATTTTTCAGTCTGCTTTTATCAGCGTATCGCGTTACATAAAATTCTCAAAATAGCAGTCCTTTTGCAAGAAAGTGGCATATTTGCTGAATTGCACATGTAGGAAATAATATTAATTTGCAGATGACCACGTGGCTGCCTTATTTACAAGAAGCGTTGGTTGCTTCTAATTAATGGCATTAAACGTCTCTGTCCTTGGATCTACAGCAGACCATATAGTGCCTGAGTGGAGGACGAACTTCTCCTCTTCCTCTCCCTGTAGTGCAACTATGAAGGTTTTTAGTGAAAAAGAAGATCTGCCCTATATCTTACTGCTGTAGCAGCGTGTCTGCCCGTCGTGGAAAGACTTTTTTTTTTTTTAATAATCCATTTTTTAATGGATTTGTTTGATTTACGGAGAAATTTACTGGAAAAGGATCATCAGAGAAATCGTTTAGTAGTGTATTTGGAGGAAAAGGGAAAGGGTTAGGTGGGAATTCAAAGGGGCATGGGAGAAAAGTGAGGTTCTTGGGGTTCAGGACAGAGGACACAGGACACCAACTTCCCAGCCCACCGTGCTCCCAAAAGGACCGACACCGGTGTGCTCCCTGCATCCCAGCCCACTCACCCCACCTTAGGAAGGGGATGCCCACTGGACTTTGGATCTTGTTAATCATTGCTACAGAATGGTGGCATAAGGGCGGAAAACTTTTCGCTCCCCTTTTTATTCTCCCTCCAGTTCCTGGCACTTCCAAGGACCTGTAGCTTCTGCAGCAGAGCAAAGCTGGGTTTTGGGTACCAGACAGGGAAGTTCTACCTCCTGTCCCCCTGAATGGCCAAAGATCCTGCAACGATGGCTGCTTGACACCCCTCCAAGCTGGGAGGGCAGGTAAACACATGAGGCAGCAAGTAGAGGGAGATGGGAGGTTGGTCCATTAGCAGGAATTTAGCCCTAGAGCTCCTTAAATGCCCTACGAGCCTGCAGTCCCCCATCCTCATAACCTGCTGTTGAGGTAGGGTCCCCGTGAGGAAGGACCGAAGAGTATCCGGGTGGGTTGTCCCACAATACACATCCAATATCCCGAACATCCCCTGATGTAGGGGAAATGGGGTGACTGGGCTCCTGTTGGGACTCGCTATGAGGGGAAGAGGTTTCTTAGCTTGGAGTCAACACCCTTAAGCCCATCTCTTTAAACCTTGTCATAGGAGTTGGTTGCTCCAAGCCTCCCTAAGTGGTCAAAATTCCACTTTGTTCCACTTGAATCTTGAGAGAAATGAATGAACGAATAAATGAATGAAAAAGGAAGAGAGAAAGAAAGAGAGGAAGAGTAGAATGAAGGAGGGAAGGAAGGAAAAGAGGTAAGGGAGAAAGAGGGAGGGAAGAAGGGAGGGGGGAAGGAAAGAACTCAGGTGAATTTTAGAAGATTCAGTCTAAATTCAGTTCCTGGAAAAACATTGAGCACAAAGCCAATGCTTCTATTTGTAGCCACCTAGAAGATAACATGCACAGTGTTATGAACGAACACAGGTTTGTTGGGATTAACTATCAAATGACTAATTGACTATACAAATACAAACCAGGAATTACTGGCCAGGCTCTCCACAAGCGGGAAGAACCTAAGGATCAGTATCAAAGCACAACAGACTGTGGCTCAACAACCTGTGGCTATTGCAAAAAAAGCAAACCACACCTGAGACTTCTGGAACAAGGAGTCCCTCCATGTACGAGATGTCTGTGTGACCGTCGTCTTTTCCCAGGACTGCTGAGGTCTCTGCTGCAAATCAGTGGCTGAGTGTGTGCATCAGCTTTAAAGAAGGGTGTTAGCCAACTGTTGGCCTGCTGGAGACTGGCCAGAAGGTAGGCAGTAACAGCTGTCTAAGCATAGAAAACAGGACAGAGATGGAGAAATTGAAAATGTCCTTAATGAGCAAAACTGAAAACTAAGCAAACAGATGAGAACAGTCTTCAAATGCTAAGATACAGAGCTCATCTGTATTGTCTCCTATGAGGACAGGCTGAGAGAGTTGGGATTGTTCAGCCAGGAGAAGAGATGACTCCGGGAAGACCTTATTGTGGCCTTTCAATACTTCAAGGGAGCTTGTAAGAAAAATGGGGATGAACTTTTTAGCAAGGCCTGTTGGTTTAAACCTAATGGTTTTAAACTAAAAGAGGGTAGATTCAGAGTAGATATAAGGAAGAATTCTTTTATGATGATGGCAGTGAAACACCGGCACGGTTGCCCAGAGAGGTGGGAGGTGCCCCATCCCTGGAACCATTCAAGATCAGGTTGGACGGGGCTCTAGCAACCTGATCTGGTTGAAGATGTCCCCGCTCACTGCAGGGGGCTTGGACTAGTTGACCTTTAAAGGTCCCTTCCAACCCAGACTGTTCTATGATTCTGTGATTCATCTGCTCTCTGCTGGAGGCAATGCTCTCCTCCACCACACACAGCTTTGATACTGAATTTAATATGGACCTGACTTAAACTTGGACTGATGCATGTCTTTGAGATGACCATGGTCGTCGGTAGCCTGAGGTTTGTATTTATTCAGGCCTGCTTTTCTGGCCCATCACCTTCACCTTTCATCTGCTGGACCACTGTTGCCAAGAACAGACTTGCTACCCCTACCCTCATTCGCCTGACCTGTGAATTGTCACCTGCTCCTACCCTCCATTTCTGCCAGAGATATTCTCTCCTTGTCTGTCATCTCCAGAGGGTATCTTCACACTCTTCATCATGATGGGGAAGACAAAGGAGGCATTGCAAGTATTCCCTGGGATGTACAGTCTAAGCAGATGAGTGCCTCAAATCTGTGTAAACTCTTATCTGTCCAACACACACTCCCTGGAATGGAAGATATTCCTGCGTGTCTTCAGTGGTAAAGCATATTTTCTGGATGTTCAGCTGAGCTATTTTGCACTTGCCTCTGAGCTTCCTAGAGATGATGCTGAGCAATAGTCCTGTGGGCCAGCCTTGCCCAGATACCCAGGGCAAATGCAAAGAAGGGGTCGAGGATTTTGCTCAGTGGAGGAGGGTGCGGTGCAATTCTCCTAGCATCACATCGCCTTCCCTTCCGGATATCTGCCTCCTCAGCCAGCCCTGGGACATCTCCCATCTTAGACATCTCCAGTATGGGTGTCTGAGTCCAACACCTCACTGCAACTGCCTCCTAGGAATGCTTAATGATCTCTGCTGAGCATAGAAGATATCTAGATGCATTTTCCAGATAGAGAAGTTGACACAAGGTAGAACCCACCCACGACAGCAGCAGCATCATACTCCTGCTCAGCCGTGTGACTATCTGTGTGATTCAATCTCATAGGGGACCTGGGAGCCTGACCGTCCTGTCCAGGGACAGAGCATCCTGCTGCTTGCACATCTGGCTTTGTCAAGATCAGGAGGACTTCTCACACCAACAGAAAATTTAACTGGATTGTGAACACGCACAAACCGTGCAACCAAATTTCACGAAGACTTCCCGTCTCTTGGGACAAACATGGGAGAAAAACTGGAAAAAAATTCCACTTTTGGAAGATGCTGCTTTCAGCTGTGGGGAAAGGTTTCTTAAATCATCTTGTGCTGCATTAGCGGTATGGGATCATACTCATTTTCCCAGCTAAGCCTGGGCACTGGTGTCCTATTCCTGTGGCTGCCTGAAGCCAGTCTGGAAGGCAACTAACTTGCAAAACCCTGTCTCCCCCCATCCCCACCACTGATGGTCCAGAACCGGCTGTCCTGAGAGGACTTGTTTGCTCAGTCGATTCCCGAAACAGCCCAGTTTCACAATCCCACAGCTTACGTGATGCTCATGGCACAAGAGTCCCTTCCTGGCAGAGGCTTGGCTTTTCGTACTTGCTGAGAACCTGCCACGGAGCGCAGAGGGTGGATTTTGGGGTGGAGAGGAGGAGCCATGACAAGGGGGACCTCTCAAATAGCCAGTCCCTTGGGTGTCTGTCTGGCCTTCTCCCTGCCCTGCTCTCCTGTGGAGACAACGAGCACCCAGTATCTTTGCTGCCAACATGAGGCTTGTCCTCCTGGCATGTCTCTGGGGTAAGTGAGGTGGGATTTTTTTTCTCTTTTCTTTTGGCTTGGCATCTCTTTGGCAATGGTTCTCCTCCTCCACTATTGCTTTTTCTACAGCCCAGGGCACAAAGCAAATGGGACACTTCAAGGAGCTGAAATGCTGTCAGTGGTATTTGATCCATAACTGACAGCTGAGTGTGGACACTCAGATCCCCAGATATCAGTAGACAGCTGCTGCTGGACAGCTGGATGCTGTCCCATCTTGACACCAATCAATACCTAGACACCTTGAGAGGTGTCTCATTCGGGAGCTGAATCCAAGCCCTTGTGAGCAAAGACAACAGCACACAAAGTGGGATTCCCTGCCCTTGTTTCTCTGCTGTGGGTTCCTACCCTGTGTGGGTTCATAGAATCGCAGAGTGGTTTGGGTTGGAAGGGACCTTTAAAGGCCATCTCGTCCAAACCCCTGCAGTGAGCAGGGACATCTTCAGCTCGATCAGGTTGCTCAGAGCCCTGTCCAGCCTGACCTTGAATGTTTCCAGGGATGGGGCATCTTCCACCTCTCTGGGCAACCTGTTCCAGTGTTTCACCATCCTCATCGTAAAAAAATTCTTCCTTAGATCTTCCTTTGTTCCCATGCGTCAGGGATAAGACCAGACCTTGTGGCAAAGTGTAGAGGCTCTGAGTGTGCTCGGTGGCTACATTACGTGGGTAGGCACTTCAGACTCCCAAGATGATAAGTTATCTGAATGCAACTGGAATTTACAGAGAACGGGGATAACCATTAAGCATCTCATCCCATAAACCTTTAAAGTAGCTAAAAAAAAAAAAAAAGGCAGATGGAAATCTTGCCTGGGCAATAATGCTAATGCTTGTCCTGGTGTCAGCAGTTCTGCCCTTGCCTGAAGCTGTTAGTCAATGCTTGGGATCTTGCCAGGCTGCTGCATTTAGAAGCAGAAATTGTTTGTGTTGAGCTCTTCTTCGCTGTTGACCTTCTACGGTGGGCACAAAGTCCCCTTCTCCTGAGTTTCCAGGAAAAAGAGATCCTGGCAAGTTTTCACTCACACTTTCCTTCCCAGGGTTTGCCTTGACCTCTAGTTAATCCTCAGGGAAATGTGCTGAATGGGAATAGCCTCTTTCCACAAGTCTCCAGATGCATTCCACCTTGAAGACACTTCTTTGCACAACGCCATTAGCAGACCCATAGCTGTTCCTGTCGTGTTTTCATTGCTGCTATTAATGTCTGCAGGACTGAGAGCAATCCTGGGGTTAATTTTGTCTGGTGTCTGCCTGAAGTCCAGAGATGGCAATGCTTCTTCGTGGTCTGGCCCTGACCAAAAGGAAAAAATAGAAATACCATGCTGCTTGCCTGGCTGTCTCTAGGCAGAGACAAGCACCTCCAACCCCAATTTGACCATCTGCTCTGAACACCAACCCTAGGGTGAGACTGGTATCACCCATGACTCAGCTCTTTCCACTGCCTGTCACAGGAGCCTAGAGAATCGAATTGAATCAAATTAAATCTAATCTGATCTAATCTAATCTAATCTCTCTGGATACTGGCTTTCAGGTGACTGAATCTGGACAAGAGGAATCCCAACTGCTCTGTTATAGTATTTTCACATTATCCGCCCAAGCCAATTTTATTTTTCTTCCTAGTAGACTTTTTTTTTTTTAGGTTTTCTCTCCTTGCCTGATCTCTTTATCAAGAAAGTCCCACAAACACGCGCTAGGATAGGCAAAGCCCAGTGACGGTTGGGTTTAGGAGACGGAGAACAATGATGGGCTCTAACAGAGCTCACAGAGTCTTGCCTCTCGCCCTTGTCTCTCGTTTTGCTGTTCAGAACCTCTGTGCTCTGCAGAGCTCCTGAAACTCGGACTAACACCCTGTATTTCTTCTATTTCAGCTTCCCTCGCAGGAGTCCTGCTGGCAGGTCAGTATTTGTAGTAGAGAGCGGAGCACGAGTCAGCACACACAGCTGTCATAAAATGTCATACAGAATGATACTATGTCTGATCTGGAGATTTAAATGTGCTGCTCAGGGCCAAGAGACCTTGGTCTGAAACCTGTTTCCGTGGCCAATGATCTTCTGTCTCTAAACCACATGCTCCTGGTTAGCCGATGGAGAAGATCTGACGGTACCTCCTGTATGCTCTGTGAGGTGCAGCTGTTACCTCCTGGAGACCTCTGGGTGAAAAGAGCAATACCGACCCAAAACATTGACAAAACAGCTGCTCGTTTTAGCAAAGTTAAACCAGAAGTTGGGATACCCTTAGTGCTGGGGTCTGATCTCCATGAGATGGAGGAATGCCTGGTGTCCCCTGGGCTCCATGAGCCGATGTGGAGGTGCTTGAGGGTTTCAGACCCTGGTACTTTTCAGTCCCTGAATTTCTCCCTCTACAGCACCCCAGATCCATGCAAAGGGACGACGGTACCCGGAGGGATTTTATTCTTGATATTGGGGTGGCACACACTGTTGTGATTGGAGATGTGGCAACTGGAGCCAAGTTTTGAGAGAGATTGTGTGTCCTGGGGGGTTCAACAGCAGGAACAGGACTGAGTAGGTGCTTTCCACTCCTGAGGTCTGACTGTACATCCACAACAGCACCCAGCAATCACTGCCAATAGCTGAGCAAACCCAACCCTTCCCTTGAGGAGCGGGTAGAAATGTCTCAATTCTCTCCTCCCTGCTTCCAGTCCTTGTAGCAGCATTTGCTGGGAGACACTGGACTTAACTATGGGGAAACCTACCCAGAACCTGAATGCTGGGGTAGGTTTGGGAGGGGGCTACACCTGCCCCTTTACAGCTGAAAATGAACCCTGTGATTTGTATCTTAAAACAGACTTGTCCTACAAACACCTGCAGCTTCTGGCCGTTCCCAGCTCAAAACCCAGTTCCCAACCACAAAAGTTTTGGGATGCTAGAATACCCTGGGCTTTTCTTCCTTCTGGTTTGGCAATAAAGACAGCCTCACTGGGGAGGAGGAGCCCTCTTTCTCATTCTCTGCCTTCGCCCTGGGGTGTCTGTTCTCTCCAGATGTAGACACAACCAAACCTGAGGTCCGCTTGGTGGATGGTGCCAATCAGTGCTCTGGGAGAGTCGAGGTGCTTCACAACGACGTCTGGGGGACTGTCTGTGATGACCAGTGGGATTTACGGGAGGCGAGGGTTGTGTGCCGGCAGCTGGGCTGTGGGACGGCGGTATCGGCCCCTCGGGAGTCTAAATACGGGGAAGGGAAAGGCCAAATCTGGCTGAGCGATGTGAACTGCAAAGGAACGGAAGCATCCCTTGCCGAATGCGAGGCGAAGCCATGGGGAGAGAACGCCTGCAACCATGTGGAAGATGCCAGCGTGGAGTGCTCAGGTAACCCTCGAGTGTTTTCTGCGTTGTGCCACATTGGCCCTTCTGCCTGAAATAGGCCAGGGTGCAGTTTCTGACCCATCCAGGTAGCAGATCAGGGATGCAGGATGACTTTGTTTAGCTCCAACTTCCTACTCCACGTGACCCAGAGAAGTTGCATCACAACTCCTGGACCCGGAACAACCTGCAGAGCTGGGAGTGGACACAGATAGTGCACTCGTTCCCCTGACGGTCTCCATCCTGGCACTATTTTCCCTTCAACTTTTCTTGTCAAGCCAGAAGTTAGGAAGGTAGCCTTTGACAGGCGTTTGGGCTGAGCAGAGACAGTTTTGTCACATCATGGGAGGTTCTTCTTTCTCCAGGTGATCAAGGGCACAGAGACTTGTCCCAAAACTTCTCCCTTGTTTGTTTTTGGCAGGAACGGAAATACCCGAGCCAGGGCCAATCCGGCTGGTGGGAGGCCCGAACCGATGTGCCGGGAGGGTTGAGGTGCTTCACGAAGAACAGTGGGGCAGTGTATGCCATGATGACTGGGATCTAAATGATGCCCAAGTTGTGTGCAAGCAACTGGGCTGTGGGGATGCGGTGCTGGCACCCATCGGAGCCAAATTTGGACGAGGATATGACACCATCTGGCTGGATGATGTGAACTGCACAGGGGTGGAAGCTGCTCTCTCTGAGTGCCCAGCGAGGCCATGGGGGGACCACAATTGTTACCATGGGGAAGATGCCAGTGCAGTTTGTTCAGGTAATCCTTTCGTTCTCCTGCTTTTGCCTGCCATGCGTTAGGGTGTCCTCACAGTCAATGTGGGCACAACCTTGGACAGGAACAAGGGCTTCCTACAGAGCACTCTCCTACTGAGCTGGTGCTGGTGGACCTGCTGGTGTCCTGGGGTCCTTACACCATGGAAGAGGTCTTCAGTCTGGGAAGTTCTATCCTCTTTGCTCACTGAGGTGCTCTGTGGTTGCTTTTCTTCAGCTCAGGCTTGAGGTTGACTGCCGTTGTACTTCTTGCTTGGACAGTTGCATGTTGTATGTGGAGAAAGCTGTGGAGGACAGGCTGCTGTGTGCAGGGCAGGTCAGGGATACTCGGGGAAGAGGGGGGACATGCATGCACCAATGCACAGTCTGAGCATGCCCTCTCTGGATGTGTCTGCAGACTCGGGGATCACCGTCTCCACTTCAGTCCGCCTGGTGGGTGGCCCCAACCGCTGCTCTGGGAGAGTCGAAGTGCTTCACAAGGATGTCTGGGGGACTGTCTGTGATGATCAGTGGGATTTACGGGAGGCAAAGGTTGTGTGCCGGCAGCTGGGCTGTGGGACGGCGCTATCAGCCCTTCCAGAGTCGAAATATGGGGAAGGGAAGGGCAAGATCTGGCTGAGCAATGTGAACTGCACTGGGACAGAAGCGTCCCTCACTGAATGTGAGGCAAAGCCATGGGGAGACAACATCTGCAACCATGTGGAAGATGCCAGCGTGGAGTGCTCAGGTAACCCCTGCCTCCATCCCCTATCCTACACGTGCTGGGCAGTAGGATGGGCAGATCCCACCACACAGATGACCCCTGCCTGAATCAGGGCTGGTCCCAAGCCCCAGTGCAGCTCTGCGGATGGCTGCTGGTGGGAACAGGAGAGGGATGCATCTGATTAACTCATCCCATCACTGAGTGCAGTGCTTGCCCAGTGACCCAGGGAGGACACATGGATGAGGCTGACCCAGGGGCAGCATTTAATCCTCCAGCAGGTTGATTAGCATCAGCAGATTTCTTGAAGCAGGCAAAGTAGAGCCTGCAGCCATCCGTGAAGACCACGAAAGCTTCCTCCTGCCCTTTTCCCACTGTCCCTGGCTTTTCTGTCTTCCTTCCCACCCCAGAGAAGCCCAGCCGTTGCTGGTGTGCTCAGAGACACCTCAGCCTCTACTGAGCAGGCAAGCTTTCCATAGGTGGTGAGATATGTAGGAAGCTCCATTAACATTTATTTTCGGTGCAGAGGTGGACATTCCTGAGGAGGGGCCGGTCCGTCTTGTGAATGGCCCAAACAAGTGTGCTGGGAGAGTTGAGGTGCTCCACGAGAACCGGTGGGGCAGTGTGTGTGACGACCACTGGGACATGAAGGATGCAAAAGTGGTGTGCAAGCAGGTGGGCTGCGGATCACCACTGTCGGCTCTGGGAGGTGCCCGCTATGGGCGAGGGCCGGACATCATCTGGCTGGATGATGTCGAATGCAACGGGACAGAAAAGAGCATCTTTGACTGTCAGTCCAGGCCATGGGGCGAACACAACTGCTATCATGGAGAGGATGCTGATGTTGTTTGTGCAGGTAACAATCCATCATCGTGGCATCTGAAGTGATGTGGGGACAGGGTCCAACACTTCTAGCAGAGACAGCAGGCTGAACTTCAGGGTACAGAAGGGGAATCACAGGGCAGGAAGGCTCCCCCCAGTTCGGGTTAATGCTGGTGGAGGCAGGGAAATGGATACAGCAGGGAGCCATAAGAAATATAGAGAATCTGTTTAGGATAGATGTGCTGGGAACAGCTGGTGGGAGAGGACAAAGCAGAGGTGGTCTGTTACCGCTGACAGTCTGACTATGGGATAGATCCTGCTGGGGAGATGCTGACCAGGGGGGTTTGTATAGGGCAAGGCTCCTAAAGGACAGAAAGAGGGAAGGTTGGAGAGTTTCTGGGATGAGCATCTGCGGGGGCAACAGTGTCTGGGGTGAGACGTACATCATCAATACTCAGTAAATATCTGAGTTGAACTCTCTGAAGCTCCTGGAAGCTGAGTTCCTGACTTCTCATGCCCTGTTTCTTGGGAGAGAAGCTTGGACAGGCCCTGCATGGATGAAGGGAAGAATGCCTGGGGGTCTTTGGCTGGTTTCATTATGGAGGAGCAGGGCTGTAGGGGCTTGGATTTCACCTGGGTGCTGCACAGGGTCATGCTATAAGGACCATGTGCTGCTGCAGTCCTCTGGATCAAGCAGGGCATTGTGCATCAGGATCAGAGTCTGCATCTGCACTTCATGCAGTCCTGTCCTGGCTCCCAGGTGTTGGGTTCCTGATAGCCCCAAATATATGGGTATAACCCAATCTGCAGACCTTCTTCAGGAGCAGAGTCCTTGTCACTTCTAGCAGGCAATTCTGGTGTCAGAGAGTTCCTGGGAGCAGATTTTGCTTTACCTTGCTCCCTTTCTCTGCAGTTAACAAGAACCTGGAGGAGTCAGAAGCACCGTGAGTGCCCAACTGGCCCCACTGGACCATGCTTACCCTGCCACAGGAAGATGGGCCAGCAAGATTCAGCTGAGAAGGCGAAGATCAGGGATGTTGCAGAACCATCAGTGTGCCATAACGGGATGCAGAGTTTGGCAGAACCACTCTCTCTCATCCTTTGAAGGATCTACAAACTTGGTTACAACTGCACTGATGGAAAACCCTGCTCAACGCATTATTCCCGCTGAAAAGCAAACATCACAAAGTATCAGTAAAGTTCCCCTAAAACTGAACATCTGGCTGTCTCATAAATTTCTCGTGGACCTCTGCTGCCTGAGCACATATCTGGCAGGGAGCTGTTGGTCCAATGTGTTGAATATTTATACCAATGGCATGGCAGCGTACCATTTCTCAGGTCTGCAGGGAAACATTTGCCTCCACTGACACTCAGGCCAGTAACAAGGGCAGTCCTAAAAGCCTTGGGATGTGAACACTGCACAACACAAGCTTATCTCTGAACCTTCATCTGTCCTTCCTTGTGGGGGAACTGCCCCCCATAGGGAACAATTCACCCCTTTTCCTCCTTCATTTTTCTCACAGACCAAAGCTAGCACTTTACAAGTGCATAAACTCCCATTTCAGTGATGTCCAATCAAGACTTAACCTCCAACTCAGATTTTTTTTTTGCATGATGTGTTGCTTTCCAAAAAGCAACGTGCTTTGTGCCTGGCAGCACAGCACAAATGCTTTAATCCCAGCAAAGCAAACAGCAAAGGTCTTCAGCTCAATATTGACATTGCGTGTCTCCAAGTTAGTTGGCCAACTCAAACTAGTTTTATGGGAAAGACAGATGTTTGGGCTTCTCCCCCCACCTCCCCCCAGACCAGTTCACCCCTTTCCAAAGCAGGTCCAAAGCAGCTCATATCATCATGCTTTTGGGAGGTGCCCTAGTTTAGTGTGGGTCTGGGGAGGGCAGAAATGAGATGAAGCTGGTGGCGATCTGACTACAACACAGAGCATCACACAGACTCGCAGGAACAGGAAGTTCAGGTACATGTCTACTTTTTTTAAAAAAAAAAAAAACAAACAACAAACCAGAAGTTGAGAAGAGGCACAGAAATCATTTAATGCTTGGAGAGTATGTCTCAGAGGGCCACTAGGTTCAGTCTGTCTTACTTATGAGAGGACAAGCTATGTGAGGTCTTCACTGCAGTAACTGAACACTTCCAGGGTAAAGGTGCCGGCTACCCAAGGCTGTCCAAGCCCATACAGCAAGAGCCAAATGTTTATATACTGTACCCTTACCATCAGCACAAGGCAGCTTTTATGGATTAGAGGCACTATCAGCAGAACAGGATGAACTGGCATGGAGACTGTATGACGTGTTGGGCAGGGAAGGCATGCTAATGTGAGATGTTGCAAGGATTCAAGCTGACTTCAAGTGCCCAACAGCGTTCTCCAAATATTCCCTCCCCCCCTGAGAGAAGATACCTGGAAACTCGTCTTGTGGCAGGAATTGTGGCCAGGGGGACCATGTGCAGGCGTCCACAGACATACCCAAATTAGACACAGTATCACCCAAAAGTCCTATAGTCAGGGGAGTGAGAGGCATCTCAGCTGATTCAAAGGGTAGCTGGGCTGTCTTGCCCCATGCAATCGGCTGTCTCTCTTCATTAGCTGCATAGGTTCCCAGGGCAAAGATGCCCCTGATTTGGGCACATCAGTGTGGTGTTTGCATTTGAGTCTAGTAGAGCTGAGTCTCAGTTGTTTGATTCTGTACTTCATGCTCTTTGGAATTCAGAAATCACTTTTGTTTGGGTTAAATGAATGTCGTACTCATGTTGGCTGGCAATATCATCTCTCTTCTCCACTCTGGAACATCTGTGAGGTTTACATCCCATCTGAAAGGGAATGTATGCAAACAGGACCTGTAAAAGCAGCTTGCTTTAGCCTGAGAAGCCACTGAAAGTTACTGGTGTGCATATATTTATTGATACTTAAAAAAAATGCAAGTAGGAGAAATGTCACATGGAAGGATGGGAATCATCCCTCAAAACACCAAGCTCCAACTCCACACCTCTAACATCACCCAGTGGTTAGACTGACAAAGGACAAAGAACCACCAGCCCTAACATCCAGCCTCGATGCTTAGTATCAACTAATGCCTAGTAGGACGGGACATGGATGAAGGTTACCTGAGCATATGATGCCTGCATCTTCTCCATGATTACAGTTATGGATTCCCCAAGGCCTCGCTGCACACTGCGAGAGGGCTGATTCTATACCAGAGCATTTCACATCATCCAGCCAGATACGGCCAAAACCTTGCCCAAAATAAGCTGAACCTGGGGCAGATATGGCTGTCCCACAGCCCAGCTGCTGGCACACCACTGCAGCATCGCTCAAGTCCCAGCTGTCATCGCAGATTGTCCCCCACTGCTGGCTGTGAAGCACCTCGACTCTGCCAGCACAACGAGTGGGGCCATTCACCAGCCGGAGAGGAGGGACTTCTGGAGTACCTGCACAAAAAGAATCATAGAATCATAAAATCACAGAATGGTTTGGAATGGAAGGGATCTTAAAGACCATCTCATTCCTATCCCTCTGCCATGGGCAGGGACACCTTCCACCAGACCAGGTTGCTCAAAGCCGCATCCAACCTGGCCTTGAACACTTCGAGGGATGGGACATCCACAGCTTCTCTGGGCAACCTCTGCCACTGCCTCACCACCCTCACCAGGAAGAATTTCTTCCTTATATCTAATCTAAATCTTCCCTCTTCCAGTTTAAAGCCCTTGCCCCTTGTCCTGTCACTCCATGCCCTTGCAAAAAGTCCCACCCCAGCTTTCTTGCAGGCCCCTTTAGGTACCGGAAGGCTGCTCTAAGGTCTCTTCTCCAGGCTGAACAACCCCAACTCTCTCAGCCTGTCCTCACAGGAGAGGTGCTCCAGCCCTCGGATCATCTCCGTGGCCTCCTCTGGACTCACTCCAACAGGTCCATGTCCTTCGTGTGCTGAGGACCCCAGAGCTGAAGGCAGTACTGCAGGGGGGTCTCACCAGAGCGTAGCAGAGGGGCAGAATCCCCTCCCTCGACCTGCTGGTCACTCTGCTTGGGATGCAGCCCAGGATATGGCTGGCTTTCTGGGCTGCAAGCACACATTGCTGGGTCATGTTGAGCTTCTTGTAAACCAACAAAAGCAACCAATGCACACCAATACACTGCACCTCATCCCTGCTGACACATTGTAGGGGACAAGTGCCAACCAGGTTGTCCCATAGATGAAGAACAGATGGCTAAAGAGGACATTTTGGGTGTCCATTCAGGATTACCCCAAAGTCTGTGTGGTTCTGCACTGCCCACAGACTGGTAGAAATGTCCCAGTTAGGACTGGGAGTGGTATTTCAGTCTCCCAGCCACTAAGACATGCTAATGCATCCCTTCCAAGCAGGCATGTTTCAGATGGTTTATTTGAATTGCCGCCAAAGCTAAGGTGACACAGGACGCTGTGCCTGCTCTGAATAAATACCAATCTGCTGGGCCTAGCTCTGAAATCAAAATCTAATGTTGTCTAGAGATGAAACCCATACAAAGGGAGCAATTCAAGAGTCTCCAATTAGGTGTCTTTTCCCATTTGAGGTGTGTTGGGGCATCCTTGCCATCCTCCAGGTGTCATGTTGGAAGGGTGTGCGTCTCATAGCTCCAGGATCATATCAGCCAGCCCCACGGAGATGTCTGATTACTGTTAGGTGTCTTATATAGCATTAGGTACCTATGTCCAGGAACATGATGCATGCTCAAATAAAGTGGGTCACATACGTGAAGCTTTGGAGTGTCCATCAGTGAACAAACTGTCCAATGCCCATATTCCTGAAACTTTCTTTTGGCCTTACACATTTTACTCCAGTTACTGCAATATTCACCATATGTGTTCCGGATAATTTGCTGGGAGAAAGCATGTTATGGTAATGTATATTAATAGACATTTAAACTTCCTTGAAAAGTCTCATGGCTGGTAAAACCAGCTGAATTGGACAATAAAGGGTCTTAAAAAGCATCAGCCAACACTCTCCTGCACTGAAGCAGTGTGCCAAATAAAATTAGTCAAAAGAGGAGGTTAAAATTAAGTTTTTAACAAAAGATCTGTCCTGTCCATAGCTGGAAACACAGCACCGAATGACAGCATTTCAACTAGCTCAGCTGCAGGCATGTACTTTGCTACGTTCATAGTAGGGAGATGACTCCTCTTGAAAGAGCATTGAGTTCTCCTGAAGTTTCCCAAAGCTTTTTATGGAAGGAAGGAGAGACTCCAGGAAAGCTCTGCTAGCTTCTGACTCTGACATCCCAGAAACGTAGAAAAGAATGGGTAAAAGTTGAGAAAACAAGATGCTGGATTTTAAAGAAAATATTTGGATTGTTTAGGATTGCTGTGAAGGATTATTAGAGTAGGTTTTAGAGCCTGGATAAAAGTCTGCTGATCTGACCTCATAGCTGACCTTGCTTTGAGCAGGAGACTGATGTAGAGAGCTCCTGTGTTCCCTTCAACCTGAATTATCCTACGAGCCTCCCAGTTGTTTTAACAAAGCAAGAGGTTTCTTCAGGACTGCAGATTGCAAGAGACACTGGAGACAAAACTGAAAAAGCACTTAGACACAAGTGCTGTAAAGACACATTCAGCGGTTTCAGATTTCTGATGTTCTCCATGAATCTTGAAAAGGGACATTTTATCGTTTCTCATGATAGCATGAAACAGACTTCCCAATCAGCCAGAGACCAAGACTTGCAGACAACACTGCTTAGTTTTACCTGTGGTCTTCATGTAAAAGTGTAGGCTCAGAGGTGACTCTGTCTGTATGACACGACAAGCCTGTACCTCAGCAG
>NW_009609913.1:17614-20831 GCF_000690535.1 Cariama cristata
TCTTGGAGCCTTTAGGAGCTGAGGTATGGGATACAAGCCTTGATACAGCTATCAGCTGGGGGCTTGCTGATGGCAGCTCCATAATTCTGGATCAGTGGTGACCGCTGACCATAACCAGGGCCATGAGTGTTGTATAAATTACACAAGAATGGATTTATACACCACAGTGATTAATAGCACACGCTAGGAGCATCATGAGCTCAGAGAAGACCTTCAATTGAGGGTGAAAACTTTTCCCCAGCACGTTTCCCCAACACCATCAAGACTGAGACAGAGAGAGAGGTTACCTGAGCACACCACGCCAGCATCTTCTCCATGCTTGCAGTTATGGGACCCCCAAGACTGGGCCCTACACTCAGAGAGGGCAGCTTCGTTCCCTGCACAATTCACGTCGTCCAGCCAGATGGGGTCAGGCCCTTGCCCAAAATGAGCTGAACCCGGGGCTGACAGCGCTGTCCCACAGCCCAGCTGCCTGCACACAACACTGGCTTCAGCCGTATTCCCTCCATCATCACAAACAGGTACCCTTCTCATGGAACACCTCGACTCTCCCAGCACAACGATTCGGACCATTCACAAGCCGGACAGGAGCTGGTTCTGCAACACCTAGACCAAAACACAATTGCAAAGTGTTTGAGGAGCTTTGCATGCCTCAGAGCTCTGTGAAGAGGGCAAAACCCCCTCCTTGCAGGGGTCTTGTGCCAAAAAAAGTTGTGGACGTGGATGTTGATCTCTCTGTCATGATGGAGAGTGCCCTTTACCTCCATTACTCAACACAACTCACCTGCACATCACCCACTGATGACACCCCACAGCACCTAGGCCTGCTTTCTTCCCACTTGGCCCATAATGCAGGTGGGATTTTAGCTACCTAAATACACATGCCCATTTTGGAAGCCAATTTATTCTGCCTGGTTTCCAGCTGCTGCTCCAGAGGAGCACCAGGTCCTCCCTGATATTCCCCAGCAGCATGCGGGTGTCTTGAATCCCATAAGAAATCTAAAATAGCACTGGATTCACTCCTTCTGTATCTCATCTAAAGGCAGCATCATGGTAAAACGTGCCCCCCAGGGCCACAGACAACTCTTCCTGAAACATAGCCCCCATCGCACCCCACATTGCATGGCGTAACAGTACCTAGGCAGACCACACCAGCATCTTCTCCATGGTTACAGTTGTGGTCTCCCCAAAACCGTGCCCGGCAATCAGAGAGGGCAGTTTCAGTCCCTGCACAGTTCACATCATCCAGCCAAATTTGGCCAGTTCCTTGTCCAAACCGAGCAGAGTCGGTGGCTGAGACCACTGTCCCACAGCCCAGCTGCCTGCACACCACTTGAGCGTCGGTCAAATCCCAGCTGTCATCACAGACGGTTCCCCACTGCTGCTCATGGAACACCTCGACTCTCCCAGCACAGATATTCAAACCGCTTACTAGTCGGATGGGAACTGGTTCTGGAACACCTGAACCAAAAAGGTAAGACGAGGTAAGTTTTATTCTGGCAAACAGGTTCCTGCTAGCCACATCAGCAAACGCAGCGTGTACCCGTTGGCTTAGTATGACCTACAGGGACAAGCAGCATGGAGAAAGAAAGTTCAATGCAGTTGTTTTCCCTCCTCTTGCCCCAAAAGTCAAACAAAGGTGCTGTCCAAAACTGAAGAGATGTATTGATGGATCTCACCCCAAAAATCTGAAGTGCTTAAAGCCTTCTTTTGCCCTCTGTCTTTGACTAGAAAGATACCTGGGCCCAGACAGCAAGCACAAGAAACCCCCCTGACTAAGGGAAAGGACATTAGCAAGAAAGACCTCTTTAGAGAACACCGCAAGAAAAACCTCTTTAGAGAACACCGCAAGAAAACTGGCATAATTCACCTCAGCTAGACTTGGAGCCCTTAGGCATAAAATTCAAGGGGCTGTTTGGCTTTCCTGAGCATTGGTACCTGATGCCATCTGAGATGCCCAGGGAATCCCAGACATCCCAGTGGGGCTGGCAGACTTGATGCAGGACTCAAGGGAGATTGGTGCCCTTCTGGATCTGCGATTAGAGACCGGGTGGGATATAGTGGGACATCTCCGATGACACTAAACACCTATGTTTAGGCAGCTGAACCTCACTTTCACAACCCAGACGAGGACCCTCTGTGCCCTTTATAGTCCATGGAAGGAAATGAGCACTGTTGGGTTGCAATTTCTTTAATCTGCTTTGGGCATCTGCATCAGGATGGGCCAAATCCTGCCACTGACTGCACTGACTCAGTCCTCACTGGCTGCAAAGGGATGTTTAATTCAGAGACAGGCATCTGTGTTTAGTCAGTGAATCCACAGGGTGTTTTCAAGATGTGTTCAAGGAACCAGAGGAAAGGAGTTTATCTCCTGCAAGGGCAAGGCAGAAGTTCACCAATTCTAGGAGGTAAAATGGGCACATAGAGGATGAAGAATGAATTAAGCAACAAGTCTTCTCAAAGGGAGAAGAAGGGAGAAAAAGGATTGAGAGTGACACTCTACCGTGTCAAGCTGTTCTGAGAAAGACACGGACATACACAAAGGGGAGTGTTGACTACAAGTTATGCAAACTAAACCCTCAGAGCTACTCAGCACCGGCAAAGCATCAGCTGGCATAACAGACTAAAAGAAGTATGTCCAACAGTTAAGGAGAAACCAGAGAAGAATGACAGGAATGAAAAGAAGCTTAAAAACATGTCTCAAGAGGGAAATGGGAAGAGGCTGAGGAAACAGAAAAGGGACGTCACAGCCTTAACAAATGGTAGATGCAAACAATAAATGGCAGTAATGCGCACTGCAAAGAGACAAGAGGCTGTAGAACAAATTCCAGGCAATGATAGTGAGCTCAGGATTTCCTTCTAGTGGCAACCAAGTGCAGTGCTCCGGCACTTCGAGGAAATTTGTCTCAACTGTGGAGGTTTCAGAGAAGACACTGGAAAAACATTGTTGAACAGAGGTCTGATGAAGGTGGTTCTACGAAGTGAGGGAGGAGAAGAGGTAGATTAGGTGGGTTTCTGCAAGATTTTCAATATTCTTGTCTGGAAGAGGAGAGAGAAAAATTGGGAGTGTATCTTGATTTTTCAAATGTGATATGTTCATTGGGGTTGTCACTGACAGCAGTAAAAGAGTCCAAGTGAATCTACACCCTCTGTAACAGGGCAAATCACACGAGTCCTGCAATGCCACCAGGTTTACAGGTAACTCACCTGGGAAAGA
>NW_009609913.1:20862-50285 GCF_000690535.1 Cariama cristata
GATGCCCAAATTTAAATTCTTCTGCACAGCCAGCAGCAGGCTGCACTGCAGCAGCAAAATGTTATGATTCAGTTTTGAATGGGAAGGAGAGGGGTACACAGGTGGATTTACCCACATCCCTGTTTGAAGCACTTTCTCTGCACAATACTGTGGTTTTAGAGTCATAAGACAGGAAGAGGGTACCCTATGTCATTTCAAACGTCCCTCCACATCCCCTAAAAGACGAGCAGATGGTGACACAGATGAGACTTACCCAAGCACACAACACCAGCATCTTCACCATGATTACAATTATGGACTCCCCATAGAGTGATTTTACATTTGGAGAGGTCAGCTTCCGTCCCTGTGCAGTTCACGTCATCCAACCAGATCGGGCCAGATCCTTCTCCAAAATAAGCAGAGGCTGGAGTGGATAATACTCTCCCCCCGCCCCCAACCCCGCACGGCTCTCCCACAGCCCAGCTGCCGGCAAACAACTTCAGCATCTCTTATATCCCAGCTGTCATCACATACCGTTCCCCACTGCTGGCCATAAAAAACTTCAACTCTCCCACTGCAACGATTTGGTCCATTCATTAACCTCAGTGGAGTTATTCTTGGTATATCTGAAGAAAAAACAAGGGCAGGGATAGATAGATGTTAAGTTGCCATTTGCCTGATTCAAAATAAGATAAAATGTATGTGAACCTAATGACATCCAGGATACATTTATCCAGTTGCCTAATGTTGAGATATCTTCTCCAGTTCTTGCATTCAGAGCTAAGCGGACAATTGATTGTGTACCATATTCTGCAGTATATGAAGTAGAAATTCAAGTCAAGGGAAAGACACAGCTTCTGTTTACAGGAACAGCTACACACATGCCAAAAAAAAAAAAAAAAAAAAAAAAAAAAAAGGAATTTGTAACAGATCTCCACTATGTTGAAAGAGAGCTCACAAGCTAGATTCAGGACACATCAAGATACAGCCTACTGCTGGGGTGGTACATAAATACCCCTCTTGGTAATAGAAAACCTTCCCGGCCATGCAGATGGACAGAGAGAGGGGTTACCTGAGCACACCACGCCAGCATCTTCTCCATGCTTGCAGTTATGGGACCCCCAAGACTGGGCCCTACACTCAGAGAGGGCAGCCTCGTTCCCTGCACAATTCACGTCGTCCAGCCAGATGGGGTCAGGCCCTTGCCCAAAATGAGCTGAACCCGGGGCTGACAGCGCTGCCCCACAGCCCAGCTGCCTGCACACAACGCTGGCTTCAGCTGTATCCCAGCCGTCATCACACACGGTTCCCCACTTCTTCTCATGAAACACCTCGACTCTCCCAGCACAACGATTCGGACCGTTGACGAGCCGGACGGGAGCTGGTTCTGCAACACCTGGACCAAAACACAAGTGCAAAGTGTTTGGGGAGCTTTGCATGCCTCAGAGCTCTGTGGAGAGGGCAAAACCCCCTCCTTGCAGGGGTCTGGAAGCCAACAGGTCTTGGGTCCGTGATGTGTAAATGTGAAGGAGGAAACAGAGCACTGGTGGAAACAGTGCATTTGAGAGCGCTGAGTCCCCCCCTTGTAAGCCTCTACAAGCCTGGCTATCAGAACTGACCAAAGTCAGCAACATCCTAGCCCCCATGTAATGTCCAGGGCCAGACACACTTCTTATGAACACAGGCCATCCCTCGTATCCCACATTTCCTGACATGCATTAGTGGTACCTGAGCACTCCACACCAGCATCCTCTCCATGGTTACAGTTGTGGTCTCCCCAAGGCCTGGCCCGACACTCAGTGAGGCTGGTTTCAGCCCCTGCACAGTTCACATCATCCAGCCAAATTTGTCCGGTTCCTTGTCCAAACTGAGCAGAGCCAGGGGCTGAGACCGCTGTCCCACAGCCCAGCTGCCTGCACACCACTTGAGCGTCGGTCAAATCCCAGCTGTCATCACAGACGGTTCCCCACTGCTGCTCATGGAACACCTCGACTCTCCCAGAGCAGGTGCTTGAACCATTCACCAGCCGGACTGGAAGCAGGTCAGCAAATCCTGTGTTGAGAAATAATGAAGACCTCAATTCTCTCTTGTATTTTGGTCTGTGCTGACAGGGTAAAGCACTGTGCTGCTCACTGCTGGATTGCATAGACAGTCTGGCATAGACAGACATTGCTCATTTTTTCAAACCAGTTTAGCAGACCCTTGCAGCCATTTCAATCCCTTAGAGCAGTTGTCTCCAGTGGACCTCTCTTGTTGAGTAGCCCCTAATAAAATTAGCCAGCTCTGTTTGAACCTTCATCTCATCAGAAGATGACAGTTATGCCTGCAGCCTGTTATTGTGGTGGACCAGACTGGGGGGAGTAGCACTGGGCTGGCTAGGTCTGCTGGGAAGGGACAGGCACCTGCGGACGAACACTGGTCGAGGAGCACCAGGTTGCCTTATGGTCCAGGCTGTGTTGAGGACTCTTAGCATCTGGGGTCACAATTTTGGTAAAGCAGAAAGAGTTGATTGAGGGCTGCCAATATCAGATGCTGAAGTTTTCTATCTCTGGTGTTGGTGAACATCAGATATCTGGTGCTGAGGACTATGAGACAGGCCAGACAAATCTCACTGGAGGTGCCTATTTTCTTCACAGATGTGAAGGCGACTCACACTGTGAGACTTAACAGCTGCATTTTTCACATCTAAGATCTGAGATATGAATCCCTCCTCCTCAGATTAAGCAACTGCTGATGGGAACTTCTCAGGACTAGCTGGGCAGAGCAGTGGGCTGGAAGAACTACCGGCATCCCTGACAGATGGTATTTTTGTGAATCTGTGTGAAGGAAGAGGAATAAGAGAAAGAAGAATGGTAGCATTTGAGACCCAGAGCTGCCAGCCATGGATGTCCTGGCCCGTAGCTGACTTAATCAGCAAGAAGATCGCTCAGCAAGAAGTGCAAAATTATTGGGTTGAAGAGTAGCTGAGCTGAGAAAACACACCAAAATGAGTGTTTCCTCTGTCTGCTGCAGCAAAATGGCCTCCAGAAGCAATTCATGAAAAAGATTTCATTGAGGAAAGAGAGGTCAGAATTGTCTATAGCTTTAGACACACTTTTTTCAAAAGCACTTTTGAAACACTCTGTGTCATTTTCTTTGGAAGACCTATTTGTGCTGAAGGACCTGGGCCTCAGGATCTGTCTGAAAGGGTTGTCCACAGACAGTTTCCCCCACAGCATGCCATGAATGATGGGTACCTGTACAAACCACGCCAGCATCTTCTCCGTGCTCACAGTTATGGCTTCCCCAAGGAGTGGCTCTACACTGGGAGAGTCCAGCTTCTGTCCCTGTGCAGTTGACATCATCAAGCCAAATGGGGCCAGATCCTTGCCTAAAGTAAGCCCTGTGGGTAGCCAACAAGGCCTTCCCACAGCCCAGCTGCCTGCACACCACCTCTGCGTCGACCAAGTCCCAGTCATCATCACACACAGTTCCCCAGCGCTGGCCATAAAACACCTCGACTCTCCCAGAGCAGTGGGTCAACCCATCCACAAGTCGAAGCACTGCAGGTTCTGCAAAACCTACAGGGGAAAAAAAAAAAAAAAATCAGGAAAGTATCTGTTGCAGTGTCTGGAGTATCTGTCCTCCACCTAGCAATGAACATAGCATCTCTCGCAGTTTTGCATGGGAAAAATTGCATAGAGGCAACACAAGCACTTCCTCCACCATCACAGCATTAGATGCTCAGTAATGGATTTTACAAGCTTAAATATACTTGGGATTGAAGAGGGCAAGCCCTAGTCTTGCTTAAATGTGGATGTCCAGTGCTTTTAAGACCCTCTAGCCTCTGTCTGGCATTGCAAAGGGTTTCAGATCTGCCGTGTGTCTTGCTGCCAGCCCCTTATACACGTCCTATGTACCTTAACACACACCAGAAGGTGCTAAATACCTAGAGGTGCCAGAATCACTCTCATACTACTCCTTCAGCCTCACGCTAATGACGTTTTTACCCACAACTCAATGAACAAAATGTGAGTTTCTCAATATATTAAGATTCTACAAACTTTGCAGAACTGTGTATGTGGCTACAGAGGAAAGACACTAGTTAGCACCTTGTTACAGGAAAGGCAGGTGGAAACCAACTCTTCTCCTTCCAGTGTTGTCCAAGCAATCAACATATTTGTGATAACTGGCCCACCAGCAAAGGCTTAATGGTAACCCACTTGTGGCATATGGTGCTTCTTGCTTGACCAGATAGCTGGTGAACTGGGAAGGAGCAAGTGGCTCTGGGAATCATGACGGGAGATTCGGAGGTGTAACCTTGAAGCTCCAGTTACATGGGAGGACCTGATACTAATACGTTGGGAGGGACAATGTGGGCCGTGGGAAGAACCGCACTTAATGCAAGCGTTTTTGGGGAACTTCAGAAAGAACTATGTCTACAGGCATGAGGGTGGGATGGTGGGGCTGCCAAAGCCACTGCTCTCTGCAGTGCGAGAGGATGCTCTTCCAAGGCATTCACTGGCCATGTGCATGGTGATCCCTGCAAATAATTCCTGCACCACTGAATCTTGCCAGTGGCTCATGTGGTGGTGGATTTTAATTAAGGAGAAGAGGCAAGACTACTTTAGGGCTTAACAGTATGAATCACATTTTATCTTACAGTTCTCTTGGGTGTTGGGGTCAGCACCACTCCAAAGGGAACAGGGCCTCCTACAGCACCTCCAGCATCTCTCCACACCCCACAAAACCCACCCATGTCATGCAGATTGGGATTTACCTGAACACACAACACCAGCATCTTCTCCGTGCACACAGTTATGGCTTCCCCAAGGTTTTGCACTGCATTCGGAGAGGGCAGCTTCGGTTCCTTTGCAGGTCACATCATCAAGCCAAATGGGGTCAGGCCCTCTCCCAAAGTAAGCTGAGGAAGGAGCAGATAGGGCGGTCCCGCAGCCCAGCTGCTGGCATACAACTTCAGCATCCATTATATCCCAGTTGTCGTCACAGACAGTTCCCCATTGCTGGCCATAAAGCACCTCCACTCTCCCAGCACAGTGACTTGAACCATTCACTAATTGCAGCTTAACTGGGTTTTTATTTTCTGCATTAAAAAAAAAAAAAAAAAAGGAAAAAAAACCCTAACAAAAAGAGAATCAGGGATTGCACATGGAAAGATTGCCTAGAGATCAAAGGCCAGGAAATATCACCACTAGCACTGCCCAGGACTTGACAGGGTGAAGGCTGATGAGGATAAAGTTGTGTATCTTCCTCTGTGGAGCATTAAAGAGATAAATAGTATAGATTGGGAATCCCTTGTGAAACAGGACTGTGCAATTCCCACTGTGATGTTTCTCCAGGGGTGGGGACTTGCTACAGATCAAGACACCCACATGTCTTATAGACTTGTTGGTGTCTTCATGTGAGATGGATGTTGACATTCTAGTTAGTCAATGACATCTGTGGCGTTGCTCAGCTGGCCTAATATCGGCATTTGATTCAACTGCCCAAATAAGCATTCAACAGCATTTGCCATGCCATAGATATTCCCCCTTAGGTCTCCTTTATGCCTGTATCTTATCTGTCAGGTTGTGTCAGATGCCCCAGGGCATCTCTAATTACACTTAGCAACTCTGTATAGGGAACTGAGTCCACCCTAGATTTCCATTGCTTGCAACAGGAAGACACCCAGCCCTAGTGGCAACACCTGCATTTAGACATATATATGTCTGGGTATTAGTATGGCCCTGAATCCCATTCCAGATCCAACTAGGGTGACGTAGGTTTGGAAATTTGGTTCGTTGTTCAGTGCTGAGTGGAGCAGTGTTTGGGAAATACTGACCTTAAAGAGAGCAATGGGCAGACTGTCAACCTCCCAATCCCCTTTCCACCTCCTGGGATCTGTGGCCTGCTTGATTAAGCTTTACTCTCCAGTTAACCATGATGCAGAGGGGTACGGTACACCTTCAAGACTTCCCCACCCAGTTCCTGGAGCTCAGCATTCATTAGCATCAAGGTTAGAACTGGCTCACAAACAAGTGACCCACAATTGACTTTGTCATCCCAGTCTCAGTCTGGAGAATAAACACATCCACCAGGAGAGAGTATGGTCACAAAATACAAATGCAAAGAGGCCACGTAAATGCTTAACTTCCCTGGCATATTTCAGCCACGAAATACGTGCATGGAAAGCATGTGTGTCCAGGTGGGGATCCTTAAGTCTCCTTGCCTATAAACTTCATGGTGATGGCATAAAGGACAACAATAACATGGATCAGGGAAAAAAACTATGACCTCTGTTCTGCCCCAGTAACAGAATGAGCACAAACACACCACCCCACACACTGTTTAACTGGTAGAACTGAGCTGGATATCATTGCCTTGGCGTGGTGTAGGTCAGTGCCTGAAGCTGCCATCCCCATCCTAAGCCCTAAGAGTAGCACTGACAGAGAAATAAAATTTTGCAAACAGGCTTAAAAAAACTCCCTCTACACCACACAGGCTCCTGGGGTCTCTCAGGGAGGGGTGCGAACATAAGTTACCTGCGCACACAACGCCTGCATCTTCTCCATGATTGCAGTTATGCTCTCCCCAGGGTCTGGTCCTGCAGGCCGAAAGGTCAGCTTCTGTACCGGTGCAGTTCATGTCATCCAGCCAGATATGACCAGTTCCTTGACCAAAGTGAGCCGAGCCAGGGGCTGACAGTGCTTCCCCACAGTCCAACTGCCTGCATACGACCACGGCATCGGATAGATCCCAGCTATCATCACACACGGTTCCCCACTGCTCTTTCCAAAGCACCTCGAGCCGTCCTGCGCAGCGGCTGGGGCCACTCACAAGTCTGATGGGAGCTGAGTTGGCAACACCTGAATCCCAAAACAAGCCAAGGTGGAAAATGGGCATGAGTCAGGTTTTGGCTGATAGTGGAGAATATAATATCTTGCTCCTGCAGGAATAATGTCATTTTGACTGTGTCTGGGGAAAGATTGCTGAAATGCTCACCACATTTTTTTCCAGCAGGAACATCATAAGAAAAACTCGCTGGCTAATTAGTGGTGTAAACTTCTTGCACAGATGATGTTAGGACCTGTAACACATCTCTGCATCTCTAAAAGCAGCTTCAAGCTCTTCTTAGTCACATAGGACATTCTTGATCACGGGATTCCTAATAATATGTCTCTCCTAGATGCATGCCAGATATTCGAAACCTTGGATGAGAGCAAATCATTTCCAGCCATGGAAATGTCACACACCCTCTGACATGGTGTGTGACAGTTCCACACCACAGAAACCTTAGGCTGTACCATGCACACAGTCAGGAAGACGAGAAGAAAATCTCAGATTATGGTCCCTAGGAAGATGGAGGTCCCAGAGTACGTGTATCCACACAACCTGAGCTGCTGTAGCACCATGGGTCACAGATCATCCCTCCCCACCCTCGTTGTGCAGCTCCCTGCTCCATGCACAAGACCATCAATGTTCCTCCTGAGGTCTACCACTCTCCCTGTGTTGTGCAAGTTATCAAAGGAAGCTTTCAGGTCACTTCTCTGGGTACAAATTAGGATTTCCACATCCTTGCCCAAAACATTTGTCAGAACTTTCCTATCCAGAGTTAGCTCACCTGGCACCATGTGGAGCACAGTTTGTTCACCTAAATCTAGGTTTCTAGTGCCATTTGTAGACCTGCACCCTCCAGAGCAATAGTTGGACTCCAGGATGGAGAAACTAGGACAATTCAAATGGCTTTAGGCATCTGTATTCAGGCAACTGCCTACAACACATGAAGTCATAGAATCATTTAGGCTGGAAAAGACCTTTAAGATCATGGAGTCCAACACCGCCAAGTCCGCCACTAAACCATGTCCCTAAGCATCACATCTACACGTCTTTTAAATACCTCCAGAGATGGTGACTCAACCACTTCCCTTGGCAATCTGTTCCAATGCTTGATAATCCTTTTGGTGAAGAAATTTTTCCTAATATCCGGTCTAAAGCTCCCCTGGCGCAACTCGAGGCCTTTTGCTCTTGTCCTATCACTTGTTGCTTGGGAAAAGAGACCGACCTCCACCTCGCTACAACCTCCTTTCAGGTAGTTGCAGAGAGCAATAAGGTCTCCCCTGAGATTCCTTTTCTCCAGACTAAACAACCCAGTTCCCTCAGCTGCTCCTCATAAGACTTGTTCTCTAGATCCTTCACTAACTTCATTGCTCTTCTTTGAACATGCTCAAGCACCTCAGTGCCTTTCTTGTAGAGAGGTTAGGATTCACCTCCCAGCTGCTGACAGTTACATCATTGTCTGTGCTAAACAACTGAACTCCCATACAATGCAGAAAAGGAGGTATTTCAATTCAACATCCATCTTATAATTAAGGAGGAGGACTTGAGGTAGAGAAGGGCTTCTTTCCCTTCATGGGTATAAGGAAAATCCAGGCTACTGTTGGGATCTAAGCCTGGCAAAGGATACCAAAGATCCCTCCTTATTGGAAAGGCGCTGTCTGATGCTTAAACTATGTCTAGACTTTTGGTCTCGGGTGCTGCTCCCCATGGCCTTTATACACTTATATCAGAGGCTTTAGAGCAAGGGCTGCCACCTAAGGCTTGCCAGCTCCACTCTTCCATGCTGTTGTAAAGCACGGATATTTTTCTAACAAGCTTTAAAACCCCAGATCATCCTCCTTGGTCATTTGCAAATCTGGCACACCCTTTACTTCATTCCAGCCCCTGAAACAGCCTCGACTTGTACCAAGTTTTGTTAAAAACCAACAGCACTGTCTCAGGATAATCCTTATCCAATTCTTTTCCTACATTTTGGTTTAAGTTATTGGATTATGCTGATTTGTATGATATAAATGCAGCTACATTAAGCACTGACTCTGACAGGGAGGCAGTGGAGGTCTGCTGTGTTTATTCACCCTTAGGTCCTGGCTCCAACACAGGCTGTGACTCCAGGGTGGAGGAAAAAACAAGACTTCATTCTAGATTACATAGATCAATCAAAGGAAGCTCCGTCTTTATGCTTGCATTTGTTTGTTGCCAGGTTTTGTCTCTGTATATTTGCATTGTTAATACCTCTAAATCACCAGGTGAACTTCGGAAGGGAAGTGATCATCTCTGCTACTATCTCCTCTTGTCTCAGAAATGTCAAACCCTTTTCCAGTGCCAGGAGTTAAAACCCAAGCTTCCTGGATCTTCAGTCCTTTATTCCAGCCACAAAACCCATTTCATTGCCAAGATGGGCGATACAAGAGGGGTCAATCTATCACAAGTCCCTTTTATAAGACCATATCTAGAACCCTGTTCTCCAGGAGCAAAGAAGAAAACTTACCCCAAAGCCATGCCAAGAGGAAGAGCACAGTTTCCATCCTGGTTCCAGCAAAGACAGCCAGGCTCCCACTGTGGGTGTCCCGGGGTGGGAAAAGAAGATTTCTTGGTGATCCCATGGTAGTAGCAGAGACCTTATACTACCCAGCTCACAAGGGCCTGGTTGGCAGGGTAGAGCAGGAAGATCCTCCTTGTAGAAGAGACAAAGAGTCAGTGGGTGGCTGGGGAGGCAGGAGAGAAGACAGTAAGGACCAAGACGGGAGGTAGGTGACAAATATTCCTTACCCTGACTCCTCCCCTTAATTGGCCTCTCCCTCTTCACCCTCCAGTGCTGGCCCCCTCCCTCTTGGTCCTTGCATCTCCCTATGCTCCTTTCCTCCTCCCAGGCTCTTCTATTCATCAACATATTAAGGGAAAGTAACCCCTGCTAGAAAGCACTGAAACTTTTATCCTCTGTTGTTTTGGGAAAAATGAAACTGTTTCTGGCACTTCTAAAACTACCGTGCACATGGCTTGCAAGACGTCAGCATGGGTAAGTAACACTGGTGAACCTACATTTCTGGTATTTAGTACTGGTGATTAAAATAAAGTTTGTGTTCAGAAAAACTTTAAGTTAGCCTGCTCTCTGTTTATTTTCCAGACTAATTCTTCCCTTAGAGATGAGTTTTTTGCTGGTGCACTCCTGGGGAAAAGCAGACTTTCTGAGATCTACAGGGCCAAACTCACAATGACCAGTTCAGATTCAGTCTGATGAAGATGCTTTTGATGCCATGGACCAGTTGTTTTCATGGACACAGATTATGGATGAATTTTTGGACATCTGTGGTGGTATGATTGGCCTTGACTCTAGAAGGCTCCCTAGGGAGGTGGTGGAGTCATCGTCCCTGGAGATGTTCAAAAAACGTTTAGATGTGGCACTTCAAGACATGGTTTAGTGGACAGGGTGGCATCAGGTGTTCGGTTGGACTTGATGATCTTTGAGGTCTCTTCCAACCATAATGATTCTATGATTCTAAGATGAATATTTGGAGGCATGAGGAACAATATAAGGTGCAGGGCCTGTCTGATTGCCTTCTTATCTATCCTGCCCCTGTCAAGAAGCTTCTGGCTCTGTCATCTTTACTGCTGACCTTCAAGTGATCCTAAACTGCTGTTTCATCATCCTTTACTTTCTCTTCTTCAGAAGAAACAAACCCAACTCTTTTGGCTTCTCCTTATTGATCATGTTGTGCTCTAGGTCCCTGGCCATCTTGGTAGCTTTTTCCTTTGAGCCAAACCATGACACGGACCAAGGCTGAATGCAGAAATCTTTTGGATCATAGCAGATATTCAGGTCATTCAATTTATTTGGTCTTGTTTTTTTTTTCCTTCCCTCTTTGCATTATGGGAGTGTGGAAGATTCCTAGATGGAAGAGGAAGCATATTTTGAGTCATATTTGCAGAGGAAAATTGTCAAGAGGTGAATCTTACTGAATCACATACCATGAAGAAGATCGTGCAGATGAGCTGGCAACCGGAAAGAAAGCCTTGGAATAGAGCAGGCTGCAAGAGGGACAGATACCATAAGCCAAGAGGAGAGATCCCATGAGATGTTGAAGCAAGAACGAAGAAATCTTATCTGCTGTGGACAAAGTATCTGCAACACCTTCTATGTCTCCGAAGGGACCCACTGGGTCCTCACGCCCAGATCTTTGTCAGAGGTGCCAATTAGTCTCCCTGTTCTGCCTTAGTATTTCATATTTTCAATCAAGTTATGTCTTTCTCAAGTAGCCATTGTTCCTTCGGCTTGCGTTCTGAGCCTACTATTTACTATTTGCTTCAACTTCAATTGGCTTTGTAGTTCTTTGTTTACCCTTCAGTCTTATTTCTATTGACCTTTAATATAACCATATATATGTTCTTTGTCCCCACTTACTGGAAACAATAGGCCTTTGGCCAAGTAGTGGAGCAGCTCTGCATTCCTCTACCCCTACATTTCACTCTGGTTTTGAAAGCATCCTGACTTGGCTTATTTCCCCTCGCTATATTTGGAGGAGGAGAGTTTGTTGCATTGCTCTTTCCTAAAGTCTTGTCAGGAGCGTATAACATAATTTCTCCACGCAAAGCCATGCTGCAGCATTGACATAAATCTTCAGCAGTAACAGGATGGGAAGGAAAGGAACATTGTGCCTGGCACAGGATGAGCCACCGTGTGGCTTGAATGCAAGTGCTTGAACAGGGCACACAGACAATTGGAGCACAGGACGTGAGTGAAGGCATTTGACAATGTAATATAAGAACAGAGCTGTTCTCTAAAGGAAGAATAGGCAGGAGATGAGGGCAGCCACCACACAGGCAAACCAATGACCTCACCCACAGGGAACAGTCCCACAGCACCAGAAGAGCAGAGAAGGATAATGAGAGCAATGGAACCTACCAACAGTACAATAATCATCAGGTGAAGATAAGGTAATGAGCCAGCACCGAGGTCAATCCAGAAAATCCAAGCAACAACTAAGGAACAAGGCTGGGAACAGGCACACTCACATCAGAGCTCAAGTAAGGACTGAATTTCCAACCCTGACCTGAAATGGAGCCCCTGGACAGAGGCTGTGGGCAGAGGCTCAAGGTGTGGGTATGGGTGTTAGTATAGGCTCCAGGCTCGGGCAATTAAGGCCTATGAATGCATTCAGCATCCTGACAATAAAAAAGGGAAAAAAATCGGTCCTAATTTTAGTGGGTTTAGGGAATATCTTGCAGTTTTATATAGAATCATAGAATCGTTATGGTTGGAAGAGACCTCAAAGATCATCAAGTCCAACCTTCTACCCAATAGCATCATGCCCACTAAATACACTAAACCATGTCTCGAAGCGCCACATCTAAACCTGTTTATGTCTTAGCTCCTGACTGGGTGGCCGTTGGGCAGAATGTGTTGGCCATGAGCAGGTGTGCAATGAAGGTGGCCTAGTCGTCACAGCTAAGAGGGCTAGCAGATTTCCTTTTAGTCAGGTCACCTTCTGGCTGTGACATTGCTCAAGACCTCAACATGGATGTGTCAACCCCCCTGACAAGGAAAGAAGGCACTGCTGCCTGCCCCAGGACAACTTTCCCTCTCTGGACACTGTCTTGCCAAGCCCGGAACCATCCTCTGGTGTCTCTGGCTGGCTCTATCAGGAAGTAAGGCTGTCACTAATTACAAGCAGTACTTTGGCAGCTGCACCACTGCAAGGAGCTGGGCTTCCCTGCAGGTTCTGTGGAGGTTTGGGGGTACACAAACCACAGAGCCATCTCTTGGCCAAGGTCCACAAAGGTACCTCCCCTTTTTTGATTCCCTGAAGCCACTTTTTTGGGAACAATCATCTAAAACTTACAGAAGTCTGATTACCTGGGATGTTTTTGGCTGTGGTCCCCAGGGAGAGCCCATCCTGCACTACACCTCTTTCAGCACAAGGGCAAAGCTGTGCTTCTAAATCCTGCTTCGTCCTGCACAATTGACGTTGCTTCATTGAAACCCATCACCTGATTTAGGCGTTATCAGGCTAGATCAAGAGAGGTGCAATAGCAACGCTGTCTTGGCTGCACACCCTTTCCTAAATTCTTATACAGCACCCCTAGCCCTAGAGCTGACCATGCACGTCTGTCTTGGACATGTCCCATGCTTTTGAAGGGTTCCTATTCTTGTCTTGGAAAGTGGCAGGGATATTCTAGTAGCACTAGTAGTCATACCAGTGGGTATTTGTGTTTTGCAGGGTGGAGTCAGGGTTTTCTTTGTAGCTTTGTGACTGCAGGAGGCTTTTCTAATCGTATCTTTTTTTATAAGATTCTTCATCATCAAAGGAGAAAACATCTCTTTCTTATTTTCATAAAAAATAACAACAGCTCTACACTTGATCCTTAGGGGAATACCACACCATTGATTTTTATTGTCTGAGCTATCCTATCTGCCATTTTTTTCTTTTGTGGAATCTGTAAGGAGCTTCTCTGACAACTGCTGTTCCTACAGGTCCATGATCTCTTCTGCTTGTTCTGGTAGTCTGGGCTCCCTTGCTCCCACCTGGGACTGCTGTCAAGGCTGCCTGAGTTCTCTTCCCTCTCTTCTAAACCTCTCTATCCAGACAAGCTCCTAAACTATCCCTCTATGCACGGCTACTTGTGGCACAGCTCAGAGTGATGCGAGCATTCGGAAACCCTTGCCCATCCCTTCCCAATTTAACTGTCCCTCCTGGCTCCTTGGAAATCTCAGACTTTCAGGGCAGGTGTTGCTTTTCCTCAGCTTTCTGTCTTGGCACGAAAGGCTTGTGCCTTTTGCTTCCCAACTTTTCAGCCAGACTTGAGGTGGCTGCTCAGTCTTGGTTTAGCCTGCTTTTCTCTTGCTGAGGCCACCCTGACCTTTCACTGAAATACTTTTTGTTTGTATAAATTCAGCCTCTTTGTGGCTCTTGCTGATTTAATGCATGGCTTTATGGGCACAGGCTGACAGGGACGTTTGTCAGTGGGACGCTACGGCAGGAGGGGCTCAACCTGGCTGTTCTCGCTGGCTTGTGCAAGTGCGAGGGCTCTGCAAGAAGCTCAGCATCTGCAGCAGGGAGCTGGAAACACCTGCTATGTCTATATGGCTCAACCAGCTGTGATATTTTCACACTGCAGCCTTATAGGTCCAGTAGATAGAGCCTTGCACTTGCTAGTAAAAAACGTAGGGTTTGTGTTATACCCCAATGTAGGGCTCAGGATTTGCATTGATATGAGTAGATTTTTAGTTTGGTTTATGTGTGACAGTGATTGATTGTCTCATGCTCACCCAACTTTTGCCAAGTGGTATTTGCGGAGCTAAGCTACAAACAAATAGGAAATGCATAAAAAACAAACCCGACACAACAAAAAAACAAAACCCTGGCCAAGCATCAAACTATGTAGCCTTTGAGAAATATTAACACTGTTCTCTGAGGCTGAGGCGTTACTGTGTAATTTATTGGTGCTGAACATGAGCATGTGAAGTTCATGTAGACCTCTTGTAACTATTATTTTTCCTGTAGTAATCATATAATTAGGGCTATAAGTGTTAATATAATTGCAATTAGACCAATAATTGTTGGTCTATATTTGTTGCCAGTATAGGGAATAATTGTTGGTCTATATGTTTTGCCAGTTATTGACTAGGTCAATAATTCTTGCCAATCATTATTGCCAATAATCCTTGGACTGTTAAAACACGACATATGCTAACAGTAAATTCTTGGGTCTCTATATAAAGTATGTTCTCCTTGTTTGCCCATGAAAGAAGGTAATTAAATGCAATAGCAGTTTACATAAATCTTGCAAAGATTGCATTCATGCCTGCCTGTATTTTAAAAGAAATGAAATTACCTTTGTTTCTCAGGCCTGACAATTGTGCGTAGTATAATACAGGGCCAAATCATCTAGAAATATTTATAATTACTTTTAACACCTTCCAAGAACATGTTTGAAAGTGAGTCATTGAGCTAATGAGATAGTAGTGTCCTTAAGTGGTGTGCCACAGACCTGCTAAGGACATGTGCAAGTCAAATCAGTTCTAATTTTGTAGGTTCTCTATCATTCTTGCCACAATAATTTTGCATCTGTCTACTTTCAGCTTTCTTCTCTTGCTTGGCTTTCGTTTGTGAGCTGTCTGGCAGCTCAGCAATCTTCTCACGCAAGAGGGACAAGCTACACATCAAGGGCCTCAAACTGCAATATTTTTCTGCTGTGAGTAGAAAAAAGGTGTATGATACAACCGTTAGCAATGGCGACATTTGACCTGCATCGAACTGGAGCATTGCGTGGAAAAATCATGGCAGCTTCTGGGGCTGATTAAAAAAATAAAATGCCCCCCAAAAGCCAAAAAACTCCTTTCCGTTAGGAACAAGTGGCTGTAAATTTATTTCATTGAAGGCTTTAGCTACCTTAAATTGGGCGTGCTGTCTAACAGTCAAGACTTCTACTTGTTCTGCGACTTTGAGAGTTTGAGTCATTAAATAGCTCATGAAAGAGTGAAGTTCTGTAGTGTAATTGCAAAAGTAGCTTTAAGTAGACATCAATCTGTTTACAAAACTTGCCTTTGCACACAGAAAGGGGTTTGATTAGTGTAAGGTGCTTGATCCTTCGTACTAAACCAACATGTTGCAATACATGCACATTTTTGTTTCACATCAGTCATTGCAAACATTATATCCCTCAGGCAAAGTAGGAAAGGATTTACTCTATGACCATCAGTTTGTAAGGGTGATGAAATGCACAGGAACTGATCATCGAAAGTTACGACTGTTGGAGATACGTGCTGTTTGCTAATGACTAGATTTTGATGAGGCTGTCTAATTGCTGACTGAGAAAAGGCAACTCTATAGCTTTGCCAAGGGCTGACAATGGGCCAACTCTTATGACTTGTTTAAGTTTGGTATCAATAGTTATGACTTTTTTTTTTTTTAGGGCTGTAAAGTTCATTTGCTTTTTCAGATGTAAACATTTGTTGAGTGATATTTTCAGCCAGCTTTTGATGACTGACATCTTTCTTCTAAGTTCAGGTGCAGTCATCTTCTTGTATACAAATTTATGCAATAGATGACAGTGCAGGCAAATAGTATTGTGTTAATATTTGATCTTCTCTTCTACTTGAGGAAGTTACCTATTGAACAAATTGCTCATCTTTTTTAAAAAGTTCTTTATTGTAAGTTATTAATTTCAATTAATGAATTTAGTTCTCAATTCAAATACATAACTTTTAACTTCCTAACTGTTAACTCCAGTTCCTGAAGCATTAACACCTCTTAGTATGTTCTTTTTTTTGAAACTCATTTTCACACTAGTTCTGCTACTGAATTTGCTTTAAATGTCTCTACTGCATCTACATTCCCTTTAAAGAAATACTCACACATTTACCCAAAAGCTCTTCATTCTTTTGGATGAGATAACCTTTAATCTTCTTGATATGCTTAAGGTATCTTCCTGCTGCCTTAAGTTCCTGAGAGTAGAACTGCAGTGGAGAGGGTAATTTCAGGTGTGCAAAGAAGTAAATATTTTCTTTGTTAAGGTAAATAGCATGTGAATTCCTTCCTATTCTCCTAGCATCGTTCTGGTGAGGTGCCTCAGGCTTTCTCTGTTGGAGGACAGAGCTGTTCTTCATTGCACCCCTTGGAAAGCTTCCAACTAACAAGTAAAGCAAAGCAAATCTTTGTCAAGTACAGAACAGCTCCACAGAAACAAAATGGGTTCCTCATTCTTGAAGCATATCCTGGGAGAAACCAACAGCGTCACATTCTTTCCATTAGCACCTTGCTTTGGGTGAGGCTCTGGGGCTCCTGTTGCTTAGATCTCCAGCAACGACAGAAAAAACCCTCTCCCCTTCTGCTCAGAGAGGTTTAATCCTCAAAGGAATAGCTGCTGCACATTTATAGTCAGCCTCTTCCTGAGGCTGTGTTCGGATGATAGCAAATGGGGGCCAAAGCTAAATCGGGGCATGAAGCAGGAACTTGCCAATAAGGAGCTGTTCAAGGGCATAATTGTACACACACCATCTGTTTAATTTTTTTTTCCTCTAGGCACCTGTGTTGACCCAAAAGTGGGGTTCATTCACCTGGTGCGCAATATGCCAATATACACACAAAGCAAAAGTATTTTATTCCATGTCTGTACAGAGAGAGGTGCTAGGTGGTAGTCCCACAAAGCTAGCACACCCTTGAAAATCACACGGCAGCTTTTATACAAGATAGAAGCAAAGAAGAAACTACCCAAAAGCAAATGATTGATTACCTGTGATAGCATTTGACAAAAAAATCATCTGTGTATGTCTCATTACCTAATTACTTCATTATGCTAAGGTGGTCCTAAATTTGCATCTAAAATCTCCTCCTAGGAGTGTGGGGTTTAGCATTATAATGAGATTATAATGAGCTATGGTCTTCTAAAGGACAAAATTTTCCAGGTTTCTGAACCCCAATCATCCAAGAATGGCTTGGAGATCAGTATCTTCTTATTATTGTATTATTTTGGTTCTTCTTTATCATATTCTGCATTCCTCAACCACGCACTCCTCCAGTCACCAGAAGCTGCATGGTTCACCATGCTCACTCAGTGGAAAATTCTGTTTTCAGTGATATATCACCTGGATGGCCATTCTGACCAGCATGGTGTTGATACCAAAGGGTTAAATAATTCAGCTAAATTAACAGAAAAACAGGCACATTCTTTAGCCTGGCATCTCAAGGTTAGGAAGCATCAAGAAAAGGAACAAACGAGAGAAGAAGGGACACTGTTATCTAAGTCAGTAGGCAAGAATGTGGAGAGAGGCCTCCAAGAGAGGGAGTTCTAGACATGAAGGGAGCCAAGCTGATAACACCTTACGGCCCACAGACATCAACAATAAAGTAGCTGAAAGCAGGACAGAGGTCATTGTGGTAGTGGGAGATCGTGACCTCCAACTCAAATGGCCCCCCGAAAGAGGGCAAAACCCCGCTTGGGGAGCATGCATGTTGATAGAAAGGCTTCATTAGAAGCGAGAAACTTCTAACCAATCCTAAGTGTGAATAACAATGAATATGTAGTGTACTATGAATATGCAAATGTTTTATTGTATATAATGTGTATCTTCATTTGGCTTGGTGTGCAAGCTAGGAGGAGAGATCCCCCATGCACCCGACGCTGCAATAAACCAATGTCGGCTTTCTAAACTATGATTTGGTTGAGAGAGTTTTCTTAGTTATGATTGTTGGTAACAGTGTCACTCCCGTCTCCATTGTCCTGCACTGGACCAACAACGAGATGTTTTATATTGTAGCTGTTATGCCATGTATGCCTCACGGATGACATCTATGTGTAGATGGACACAGCGAAGACTCGTCTGTGAGATCTGCAAACTGGAAAAGGGATGGAGGAGGAGACATCTCTAAAGCTCTTGCCAAACATTTAGAAATATCGCTTTGCAAACAATAGCCCATTCTCAATCTCTGATGAGGATGACACCAGGAAGGTACACTGGTACTGGGATATGGTGAAAAATTTAGCCAGCACTGAAGAAAGGCCCTGGACAAACAGTGAGGGATAATGTCTGGCTGGGATTTGTCCAGACCATGCATCACATCAAAACTGTGGTTTTGTTATCCACCACCTCATTAATTCCCAGACTCCATTAGTAGGTCTCTGACTCTTTTTCTATATCAACTTGTGATTTCTCTCCTCTCTGAGTGACACAACTGGACCGACATCCAAAAAGAGTTTTGGGACAGAGTCACCGCAGGCACACAAGAGGTTAAGTTGTAGGATAGTGGAGATGGAGGGCAGTGTCCTCCAGCTCTTGGATGATGCATCTTCCAAAGGCAAGGTCTTTGGTATGCATATGCATATCTAGCCTGGTCATGGCTGAGGTGAGTTTTCCTGAGGCTGCAGAGACTTTCTAGAAGGTCCCTGTGTCTTGACTGACCCTTTTCTATGGGAATGGGAATCTGTGATTAGGCTGTCTTGTATGCAAAATGAACAGAGTCCTTCACACAGAAGTTTTGCCCTGAAAAGAAGCCAAAGAGTTTCTTCCAACTGAAGAGCAAGAAGCTCCTCAGATGCTCGTCCACACAAAATCCTGCTTGCAAATAGCCCATCACAGCCTGGAAGTACCAGGGCAGAAACCCAGGGATGAGTGACTACAGACACAAGCTCCAAATCCTATTGCATCAGAGACCTGGAGGTGTTCAAGCTCTGGACCTTCACTTCACCAGGTAATCTGACAGATGTCCAGGTACAGCTCATTTTTCCCACTTCCATTGTCAACATATTTACACACACACACACACAGAGAAATTAATAGCAAAACACTTAATGGTGTCATATTTTTTGGTACTAAGGGCTTTTTGGGGGGAAGGTAACCTAATTTCAAAAGCACATTTGATCACAGAACAATAGACACTATACTAAATTAGTGCTTTATAGAGAATAATATTTACTGTCTTGGTGATCAGGGATGTGCGGTTGTAGTGAGTGGGGAGTGAAAGTGAACAGTTCATAAAGGGAACTGCACATCTCTACGGAAAACAAGCCATTTATCAGAGATGAAAACTTGCCATGACCTGCAGAAGGAAAGGGAGGCCCTTCTTAGTTTCCAAATCCACAAAAAGCAGAAGTATTGGAAAAAGTAAAGCTTCCTTTTTGTCTCACACCAAACCCCATGGAGCTCCGCCGAGGTCGCAACTCCCCCTGGTGCGATGACACTGTCTTTGCATGGAGTAGTTTGTCAGGCACAACAGCCTGAGGATGAATTTTTTCTGTTTGACTTGCCTTCCCCATGCATTTTCACTTGCTAAAACTCCCCGTCTGCATTGTGTGCATGTTTTCGTTGAAGGGATTTTTCTTTTTTGGTGCATAGAAATTGCCTCAGAAGAATGGAAAACTTCCAGATGGGGGAAGTTTTATGCAAAATATTTAACGTTGATTTGCACATAGACAGAGAATGCTGTCAGTTTGGGGAGGTCACATATTTTATCTTCTAATATCAAAGCAAGGGAGGACATAGATGCCAGATTGTAAGTAGGAAGCCTTTTTTTCTCCACAAAGAGACCTCATCCAGCACATCCAATGTCAAGCTCACATTGTCACCTGTCAAACCCTGCTATCCCCCTATACCCTTTTCTCCTCCTTTCTCACCCTGGTTCTTCCTTCTATTAAAAGTAGTTCAGGCTAGGAGAAAGTCCACTCCCCTGCTTTACCTCTAGGTCTTCTAAACCGTCTCCTGCACAAGCAGTTTGGAGCAGGGCTAAGGCAAGCATCAAGTGACTACTAGGATGGTGAAACAATGCATTTTTTTACAACCCAATCAATAATAGTAATTCCTTTTCCCAGCAATTATTCTGCTTTTAGATTAACTGTAATTTATTGACCCACCTTAGTTTCTTGGGGTCCATTTTCCACAGCACTATAGAAAGTTTCCACTGTCTGAAGTTTTCTAAGGGTTATCTACACTTCTTCTTATTTATGGTAGAGTATTTGACCACAGATAGTATAAATCCCCAGCTCCACCCATTTTTATTTTCTTTCACTCTCACTATACTGCATTGCAAAGGTTAATAGGTAACCTTTAGTTTGTTTTGTGGTCAGGATTGCAGTCCTTGACAGGGTCCAAAGGTACCAGCAGACTTCTGAGCATTGCCAACAGATGTAAGTACTTGCATGCAGATTTCTTTAAGGAACAGCTGCGTTTCTGGAAATCCAGGGTGGTGTTTTTGAAAAGCAGGTTTGCATTTGTCTCTGTTGAAGCAATGGTTTATTTGGCTGTTTCTCCAGGGAAGGCTTTGTGTTGTGTTGTATTGTGTTGGTTGGCAGACGTTTTGGGTGTTTTCCTGAAAGATCTGGGAATTATCTTTGCTGAGCTCTGCTTTGTGTATTTTTGGGTGGTGAACTGCTGCTTGGGGGAGAGAGAAAAAAAACAAACATACCTTTGTATCTATCTGTCCTTAAGCCATGCTTACTGTTAGATTTGGCTTTGGGGTCGAGTAGGGTCGGATTTAGTGGGGAGAAGTCCATACTCTGACAGTGAGATGCAGGTGTACAGACCCTTTGGGAAGTCCCAGACAAGCATCAATAGCATGTAATGGGCACAGACCTCTTATTTCACTTCTTTTTGGGGTTTGGGGGGGTTTTTTGGGGTTTTTTGGGTTTTGGTTTGGTTTTGGGGGGGGTTTTGGGGTTGGTTTTTTTTTGGTTTTGGTTTTTTGTTTTGTGGGTTTTTTGGGGGTTTGTTTTTGTTTTTGTTTTTGTTTTGTTTTGTTTTGTTTTTACGGGGGGTGTGTTCCTATGGTGTAATGCATTACTTTCATTTCTGTTGTTCATCCTTCTCTTTGCCTCTGCTTGTAGATTCTGTGTTCATTGTTCAGCATTTTTCTTCCTATTCAGGGTGTTTGTTGCAGTCTTTGCATTTGCTATGGTGTAGGCGTTGCAGCTTCAACAGAGTACCTGGCAGGCACTTCTTTAAGACTTGCTGTTTGTTTTCATGTTTTTTTTTTTCATGCATTCTGCAATATGTTGTGCTTTTTCTTTTCTATTCTATTCTATTCTATTCTATTCTATTCTATTTTTCCTTTCCTATTTCCTTGAATCCCAAGCGTCTCAGTTCTTGTAGCTCTATCAGACTCAGCTATGATATAAAACCAAAGCAAAACAATTTCTCTAGTTACCTTGGTAGCAGCAGAAGACCTAAAGATGGTGCGTGAAAGCTCAAAAAAAGGGGAAATTATGAAAACAAATAAAAAATGTCTCAAAATCTCACATTCTTAATGACTAAAGGAATGAACTATATTGTGCCTCAAAAAGATAAAAGATGTAGGACACCAACCACATATCATTAGCTAGCTAAGTGTTTGGCTTCTAACATAGTTTAGTTTCCTGGTCACCCTTTACTAGCAGTGCAGAAAAACAGCCACCTCTAGGTCATGATATATTTTCTCCTCCTGTGAAAGTAAGTGTTGAGAAATTACTAGTTGCCTTAGTTATTATGACCAGTGAAAACTCTGAAAATCCTTAGGGAGGTTTGGACGGGCTATAACTAATGAGAGGTTCCATTTTGTATTGCAAAAAAGTGTGTGGTGGGAAGGAGAGAAGCAAATCCATAACCTACCTGGACATAAGGTGTGCTGCAAAGCAGTTTGTTTTGCTAAGTCAAAGATCTTCCTTTTTTTTTTTTTTCCTATTTGAGTTATATTTATATTTATATGTGGGTTTATATCTATACATGTAGAGAGAGAGAAAGAATGGGTTTGATTCCATAAATCTTGGAAACTTCTGCTTTAAAATACTGGTTAATTTAGAAACTCTTATTTCTATTTTCATTAAAAATATTAGAGGGAAAAAAAGCTTATGATATTTCCAAAGCAAAATATTTAATTTAGAAAATATCAATGTGTCATTTTCTATCTATATAATTTTTTTTAGGCAGAATTTATGTTCTGGGCCTTTGTATCTGTATTATCTTTGCCTTTTAACTCCAAGGAACCATCTCAAGCCCTCTTACTGGTACTACTACTGAGACACATGTCTACCCAGCTCAGGAATTGCTCACTTTATAACCAACGACTATTACCAGTTTTGGAGTGTCTCCATACAGACCATAAGAACAATCATAGGACTTCCCCGGCTGCTGAATTGCTCCCCAGGTTCATTTGAGGTGCAGCTAAGCATGTGGGTAGTGCGCATAAGCAGGCAACAAGATGTTGGAGTGAACCTGAGTATAACATAGCTCAACTGTCCCATGTCATTGATTTTGCATTGAAACACAGATTTCTGTCTTCCACACAGGTATGGAGCTCTCGGTCCAGCTGACAGCAGTCATTGTCATCTTGGTATTGGTAGCTGCACACCATCCCACTGCAGGTAATTTTGCTCTGTAATGAATTAATTTCACTCTCTACTAATGCATTTCAGACACTACGAATAGATTTGAACTGATGTTCCCTATGACTTTTTCTCCACTGAAGGAGGTCCAGATTTAGATGATTTCTTTGGATTTCACGTGAACACAGATGCATGTTCTGCAATTCACTGTGCTCAAATGTAGGCGTTAAAATTGAGCATCTGAGCACTCTTTGTCTCAGGTACCTGTACAGTCAGTAGGAGAAGACGGGCCCTCCCAGATCATAACATAACTGATTTATCTCAGATTCTCATCTTCCCAGGGAATGTGTTGCTCTGTAGAGAATGCAGTTTCTCCATGCTTCCTCTACAAGGTGATTGCCTTGGTGAGATCGTTGTGTTTAAACGGCTAAAATTTGATGAGATGAACGTACCTAGATAACCTAATGTTGTCAACACCACAAAAGGAGGCGGTAAGGTAATTTTGACTTGCATAATGTGTTGGATGCTGGTAATTTGAAATGAGGATGGCTTTTAATGGCTGCAAATGCATCTGTGTGTTTGCCTTTATCCTCAAGTTTGCAGCTACTGCTACGGATCAGAGCTGTGGGAGGATGTGCTAATGTCATAGGATAAGAGTTGCAACTTCAGTGGGGAAAGCACTTATAGGGCATCATAAATGCAAAACTTCTCATAGACTTCTTCCCCCTCAGCTTTTAAAACCACTGTGACTGCTGAGCACAGCTCACCCCTTTGTCTCTTTCTTTTCTCTAGGTGGTGGCCATGACCCATTGCTTGTCTTGGATGGTTATGAGGATGATGGTATCCAACTCAAATGTTTCTCTGAGAGGTTGTTTACAGAAGTCCAGGTGTTGTGGACAGATGGTAGAGGAGACAATGTCACTGGGACTCCTCTCACCACTGGCACCACCGCTGCTAATGCCAGCAGCTCTATCGTTATAAAACCAGGAGCTGGAAACTCTGTGTCCTGCAAAATAATTGATAAACTGCTGAAAACATCAACAGAATCTTCAGTTGTAATTGCGGGTGAGTATGAGCTTGTTTGCTTGTGGCCAGTGAGGAAAAACAGTGAGCTGATGCATACAGGGCAGATTGCCCCAGGAATCCAAATGTCTAGTGGAACAGAATAATTAGTTTTCACAGAAGTTTTCTTCTGCAATACTTCTTGGTCTTTGCAGTGAACCACCATTAGTTTCCATGAACAACTCCCAAACATTGTCAAAATATTATTAATAAAACCACTCTTCCATGGGTGTGATGCCATGTGGGGGAAATGAAATCTTGTTATTGGGTGATGCCTACTCTCATTTGCAAGGATGGAGGATGCTGTTCAATCTTTCGCTCTCATTTTCTTCTGCTTCTCTTTCTATTGCTATAACATCTAATGCAGTTATTTACACAAATCACTGATGGTGCCTTGTAAAATAGTCTAGGGACGTAGAAGTCCCAGTGAACTGCTCCTACAGGTGTCTAGGAATGAAATTTAGATCCAGATTTGCTTTGTTTCACTTTAGACATGTAATCAAAGTACAAAGTTGATAGATGAAGAGAAGTTATAACTGATCATCTGAAATAATTTGCAGACGTCTTCTTTCCTGCCACCTCCCCTTGGCTGGCGGCTTTTGTCCTGATCCTGCTCTTGAGCATATTCCTGGTTATCGCTGCAATTTATAAACTCAGAAGTAAGTTCCACTCTTAATGCTAAAGTGATGAATGCTTCATACAGTCCAGTTGAAAGACAACGTCACCATGTCCAGAATTGTGTGGGGAGAAGGGTACAGGATTATGAACAATCACCCTTGTGATTCTTCAAACATGGCTTTTTACTGTACTTTTGCTTTTCTTGCATATTCATTTTTAAGCATCTCTTAACTACTCCAACATCTTGGGGTATAAACCTGTACATTCACATTTGACAATATGAATTGACATATTACTATGGTGAAATTACTGTCACAACTTAATCTCAGTATTGAAATAAAGCAATTCTTGTGAATAACTGAAATGTTAGCATACCCAAATGTATCCACTGGCTTGATTTATTTGCAAGTAATGTTATTGCTTTATAAGCTATTTTCTAACTAAGACGGTTCTACAACACAAATCTGTTGCCAAGACAGCTTGCCAAGTCTGCATTTTTTCTGCTTTCAGCATCACTAGTTTTATTCATTAAATTCTGTATGATTTCTCATTATTTTAATGGAAGATAAAAGTATATGCAAACCAAGATATTGTGAAAATAAACTTCTTCCTTACCAAACATGACCACCATGAAATATGAAAAGTTTAATTTGAAAACCTATAAGCAAGATAAAAGTAAAATAACATTTTCTTTCTCCCTGTCTCTCCTGTCTCTCTCTCTTTCAGAGAACAATAAGACAATTGCTCGTGAAAGTAAGTCACATTAATACCGTATTTAAAAGTCATATTAATACTGTATTTCATCATGAACATCTTGCAAGATATGTGCAACAATAGAAACATTGGCCAGTGGTATAAACCATGGTGTTAATTAGTTGTATTCCTAAGGTTGTTTTATGATAGAGACTTAAAAAGACTGGGACTTTGGTTGACCCTATCTACCTGTAGGCTCCAGCTAAGGAGCCTTTGGGGAGTAAGTCACCTTACACGCAGCCAGCACAGAAAGACTCCCACTACTTATTCCTGTTCCTGATGAGAAATGAGGAAATTCTTGTCTTCCACTTAACCTAGGCTTTTCTGCTTGCAGATGTTGAAAGAAGTGGTAAAAATCTTTTGGTATGAGTCACCTTTTGTGCAAAAAACTTGACAGGTTTTCTTTCCCCTGATCCAATATATCTCTAATCCAGAAAAATGACTTTTTGACAGTTCTCCAAGCTGTCATGTCCAGGCTCCTCAAAGCAGTAGAACATTTTCTAGTGCCTTTATGCAAAAATGTGACAGAAAGACTCTTTGGACACCCCCAAATACCATGTTGCAGTCTGGTTAAAGCTGTCACACGGATGTGATTGAGAAGGGCATAGAAGTGGCAGCACGTTCTGGCCAGAAGGTGTGTCCACAGACCAGTTTTTCCCTGCCAAGATCCACTCCACCTTTCAGTAGATGCAAAATTTTCAGTACAAAATTTTGTTCCATGTGAAAACTGGAAGTACTTATAAAATGTTTTTTCTAGATTTTTTTTTTTATTTAAAAAAAAAGTCTTAAGAAAAAGAGAAATCTATATAACTTCTTTTAGATAGCCTGCATCTTTCATCTCTCACCATCAATGAAAGAAATCAGGACACAGTTCAGAGCAGGAACTCAACTTATTCCTCTGAATTGTATGTGGGGTTTTTTTACTGTCTACTGACTACAGAAATAATTTTTAAAAATCAAGCTTCCTGGCCTGAAGGTAGCCTGTGTAAACTCCTGGAGAATCCAACATACTCTGCTTGAAAAATACCACATGCTAAGAAGTTATTTTCATTTTTTAAAATTAAAGTCTGATTGTTCATCTGAATTTACATTAATTTCTTAACAGTTAATCTTCAGGATGAGAAATATTTTTTTTAGGACTTCTGACTTACAGAAGAAAAGCAGAATATGTCTAGTGGCTCTTTTATATTGATGATAACTCTAAAGGAAAGAAAATACCTCTTTGCCATATTGAGGGCGTCAACTGCTGCCCAGGAACTAAACTCAGAAATCTGCATACAAACAAAAATATTTTGGAATTTAAGAAAAAAAAAGAGTATGTGGGATCAAATCTATGGAGACGTTTATTAAAATTCATATCCAGTCTTCCCTGAAACACTTCTCAGCTACTTTGCAGAATTTTGGCACCTCTCAGATGATAAGTCAGTATGCCCTGTGAAATAATCAGATAACAGAAAAAAGTCTTTTTACTGTGAAGATCTTTGAATACTGTCACAGGTTGCCCCGGAGAGCTTGTCTCCATCCTTGGAGACATTCAAAACCCAACGGGCCACAGCCCTGGGCCAACCCTGCTTGAGCAGGGTGGGTGGACTAGATTGATGTCTAGAGGTTCCCTTCCAACCTCAACTCTTCCATGACTCCCTACAACGTGGTCTTAACTGCTGGTCCTTGAACGGCTGTGAGTTTGAAACAGCAGAGAAAACAAGGCTAGATGTCATGATGTGTTTTGTGCTTGATCTCTAGTATTTTTGTTTCAAATGTTGCAGTGAACTGGCTTAACTTGAGGAAACAAGTTAATTTTTGTTTCCATCAATGCCTGTGCTGTACTTGTTTAAACTGAGTCTGTTAAAAATAATTTATTCTTGAAGTCTACTTACCTAGCATTCAATAGTTCATGTGTATGTATATAGACATGCAAATACATACCTACAACCATTCGTACAAATCACTGTGGCTTAATTACTTCTGTATAGTCTTTAAAAGTAAACGTTAAGTTCTTGAAGAATTATTTTTAGGATGTAAAAGTATTTCTCTGTTTGCAGAAAATGCGCAGAAGGATATTGAAAGAGGTAAGTGTAACAACTTTTTTCAGTGATTTCTAGCCATAAATCTCTCTGGTCCTTTAGAACCAGATAAAAGCTGAGCTCAGGAAATATTAGTGACTGTTTTGCTTTCACAAATTAAAAAAAAATTATCATTGCAATACCTTTTATATTGACCACTGAAAGATAATTGATGCCTGCTGCAAAGAAGACAACTAATTCCATGGAGTAGTTTGATCTATGGCTGATATTTTTTGCTCAGTATTTGAACTTGCAAATTGTTCTGTTGGTTAATTTGGGTAAGTTAATGTGTTCTTAATTTGGGGTCATGGTTTACGCTGAATTTCAGTCTGTAAGAAAATTAATAATTAAGCTCTAGCATCTGAAAAATTAAAAAAAAAAATAGTTTTCTGATCTTTTTATAAAGACTGGTTAGGACTGCATTGTACAAAAGTAGAACAAGAAAATTGCTGTTACTGTGAAGAGCAAGTGTGCTCGGTACACAAATTATGCCAGCAATGTAGTAAATTCAGTAAACTTTTTTGAAACTTTTTAGTAGTCCATATGGTATCATAGAGAAACATCAATTATAGGTTTTATAAAGCCATGTTTAAGGTTATCTGGACACAGTTCAGTTGTTGCCACATAAGTACTAAGAACCGTCTACAGATATGTGTGCTAATGCTATTCAATCACACGCTAATGCCATTCAAGCACATCCTCATTAAAGTATTAGTTTTGAGTTTTCCCCTTAGTTCAGTCATCTGAAGTACTTAATTTTACCAAGGTGAATTTCTTGACCAGTCTTTTTGTTCCCACCTTAAGGGAAGGTGCCAGCATAATGAAGACATTATGGCTACCTTATAGCAGGGGAACATCTGGTAATTTTTTATGAAGCTCAGTTGATTTCATTTTATCTTAGCTCTTGCAATACAGAACACAGTGGAACAGATAGAAAATTCAATGTATTTGTGTTTAAAAAAAAAAAAAAAAAAAAAACAGAAAAGGAAAGGAAATGGTGGTTTAATATTTAAACGTAATCTCTTTCAGAGATAGATCAACTCCAGCATGACCTGGGTAAGAGCGTATTTTGGATTCCTTGTTACATTGGTTTTGAGTATCCTTTGGCTAGAAGAATCCTCTGTATTTCCAAAAGTTATAGTATCATGAAAGAGGGCCGATACTGAAAATGTCTTTCTATTCTAAAGCTAGAATTTTCAATTAAATTAATGATATCTAGTATTATTATCTTCAATGCCACCTGGTTTTAGCCAGTGGATTTTACGTATCTAATCTAAGCTAATATTATAGACTCCTTCTACAAGACGGGTATCTTCAGAGACAGTTTATCCCCCACCTATTTTGAAATTATATTCTGAGCTTAATGCCAAGCTTCAGTTCCCTAAAGGAACACATTCTTTAACACTGAAATTCTTAGTCACATTTTGTGAGTTTTTGTCTTGAAAAATGTAACATTCTCTGCTATTTCTTGGTTTGTTCCTTTGTTTTTCAGCTGAGCAGAAGGACAGCTTACAGAAGGGTAAAATAACTTTTTTTTCTCAACTCTGCATTTAGTACCACATGCTGTTCATTTAACCATACCTGGAAAGATGCTTTGCAGGTGACCATTCTAATAAAATAGTGGTGTTCTGTACAATTTTGAATACTAGAGTTGGAAAATGCTCTCAGAACTTCACATCTGCAAAGATTAACTCCCCTATTGCAACCAAAAAGATCACTGAAAAGTTGTGTTGTGTATATGACTACACGCAGTCTCTCTCTTTTTATTTATAGGTATATATCTATATATCTATACATAGAGAGTATGTATTGATATGTATATAGCTATCTATATAAAGTTATTTTTCCAATGCTAGAAAATGTTCAAGTGGAACATTTTATTTCTTGCATCTCAGAACAAAATAATGACTGAAACATTTGAGTACAGCATTAAAAAGAATATAATTGGAAAAAAACTAGCACAATTCCTGTTGAACATTGAGAAACAAAGACTTCTCAAAAAACAACTGTGACTGGCTATGTCCCCAGGTGAAGCTAAGAATCGTAAAAAGGATAACATTGGGTTTTATTTGTGTACAAGAGACAAATATAATCTCAAGCTTTGTCTTATTGAAAGAGGTTTTACTCTTTTTCTCTTATGATGCTTTATGAACTGTAAATATCCTTGGGAGCTATTCTGAATCTCTCCCTGATTGTTTCTTATATTTTCCTTAATTTATTTTGTCATGTCTTATGTTCAGGAATATTTGTGCAACACATTATTTAATACTAGAGAAAACTTACATAATGCATGTTTATTATTCTACAAAGATAAATATATTAATCCTATATATATTAATATATATA